>NC_092226.1:7105552-7295552 GCF_036320965.1 Panulirus ornatus | reverse complement strand
AAGGTTATCCATGGCCTTTGTCGAAACCTCACGAGGTACTAAAAGAGAAGGCAGTGAGAGACGGAGGAAGAAGAGACGAATGCTAGAAAAATGGAAGGCGTACGAGGGATGGAAGAAGGGAGGAGGCACCAGAATGCAGTGGAATAGGGAACTAACTGCTGGATGGAAAGAGAGATGGAAGGGGAAACGTATGAAGGAATGGGGACTGTGGTCAGACGTAGAGGGAGTTGTTGTGGGATGGGAGAAAATGAAGATGTTATGGTTATGATGGGAAGGGTAAATAGTGTAGTTAGGAAGAAGGGAAAGGAGGGCTGTATGTCTCTCTACTCTTACCACAATAATCCATCAGTTTCTGTTCCTTTCCACTGTCACAAACAACCTCGTTAGAACCTAGGGGTCAATTGCTGATTGGCAAACTTCAGCTGTATGAAAGAGTCATGTCAAAGGGGAGAGACATGAGCGATGGAGGCGAAGATTCATATGGGCTTGACGACCTTACTCCATCTCTTCATGTAACACCTTCATGCACACGACTCGCTACCCTTTCGCCATAGGCAATGAATCCCTCCTTTTAGCACCTAATCCTTTGATGATAACAATTATCATATGTAAGATTACCCATCCCATTGATTGAGTGGTTTAATCACCTGATTATAATTAGTATAATTCAGACGCTGTCATCATCGAAATGGATACTAATTACCCTTTGAGTATCTTAGGCAATCTTTTTTTTTTTTTTGTACTTCTGTCTGATAATTACTTTGTATAATCAACTATGAGACAGATGTCCTTGCAAAGGATGGATATAATCGTCAAAATCATAATCAGTACTAGGAAAAGAAAAAAAGTTAAATTCTATCCCTAACTTTAAAACTAACTTGGAAAATCTAAAATATATCCTAATATCTGATTCAATGAAAAAGATTCAAAAGTACTCAGATGCAGAGAGTAAAATGCTATAAGGCCAGTCAAGACGTAACGATGGGAGAGAATGGCTTCAGTGGGAGAATTTTGATTCGTGGCAACAGCGTATTGTCTTTGATTCATGGCACAGCGCATCGTCTTTGATTCGTGGCAACAGCGCATCGTCTTTGATTCATGGCACAGCGCATCGTCTTTGATTCGTGGCACAGCGCATCGTCTTTGATTCATGGCAACAGCGCATCGACTTTGATTCATGGCACTGCGCATCGTCTTTGATTCATGGCAACTGCGCATCGTCTTTGATTCATGGCAACTGCGCATCGTCTTTGATTCATGGCAACAGCGCATCGACTCGATTCGATATTTTTTTCTGCTTCATAGACTTTCACGTTTCACCCAACTCGTCTCTCTTCTTAGCGAGCAAAGTGCACCGAACTTCGTCTTAACAGTTTAAACTTCGTGGGCTGAGGCGGGTGCTTAACGTATGAGTGGCCAGGGGGTCATTCAGCTGGTGTCCTTGATATGAAGCTTTTGTGCAGGTTTCGAACTGCTGACGAGACAGAATCGTTCGCAGTTCCTCAAAGCAAACGAAGCTACAAGTTGGACCACTTCAATAATGCTGTTCAAACGTCGTTAACATGACTGTGAGATGATGGGCAGTTCAGAGACCATATCAGCTCCTGACAAGACTTTGTTCAAATGCTGTTCAGATTGTGGTCGATTGTGGTGTTCCGGTCCTGTGCGAAACATGTGAACGGAAGGATTCATTTTCTACAGAAGACGTGCTGCACAGTGACGGTGATTGTACCTACATACGAACACCTGCTTACGAATACTTTACCATATGGGTACGTGCGAAGAAATTCTGCGTGAAAGTAGGGTAACGCTACCCTACGCTGGCGCGTAACGCTAAACAAGACGAAACTTTAGTTAAAAAATGTGAGTGCTTGTTCTCAGAATGCCATTATTGGCGCAGGTTCGGTGTGTGTGTGTGTGTGTGTGTGTTCGAGGTTCGTCATTATTTGGCACAAGTCGGCCTGCGTGCGACTGTGAATGTGGTGGGCTGTTTTCAACGGGTCAAACAAAGTCCGTTGGGCATTTGGTCTTCGCGCCTCTCGACCACCCTGGCCAGCAACGCCTTCTTCAGGAAACCGAGATGGGTTTTAAGACCATGCACTCCCTCGCTGCAGGGATCTTGTCTGTGGCCCCTGAGAACGTGTTAGTATAGAGAAAGGATGAGTAGACCACATCCCAAACATCGAGCAGTAAACAGTTCAGAATAGACGAGGCTCAGAGCGACATTAAGTAAACAATTGACGTTCGGAAATACGGGAGTCGATTTATGGAACGAGTTTCTCTCAAGGACAGTAGAGGAAGCTACGTGGGTCTTTAGATAGGTTTAAACGAAGGTTGGATGATGTGTTTATGGGTTCAGGCAGTTGGCTGTAGGGTGGACAGACAGACTCAAGACCTTGCCTAGCATGGACCAATAGGCCTCTTTGCTGTGTCCCTCACTTCTATTTTTAGTCAAAAAAAAAAATATTCACTAGGCTGCTGATCCACTGATTCCTTCCTTCGCCCATTGTGGCGCCACCTACCTCACGTGCCATACTTTCCCCCATCAATTCTGTGTTGCTTTGCAATCCATCACATGCATTCCTTCTGCGTCCAGATTACAGACTTTACCCACAGACAATTTGAGGTAATCAATTCTCTCCCATAACTCATTATTCAAAGAGATTAGCGTTTCCCAAGCGGCGTTCTTACCCCTCAGCTCACAGTACCAGAAGGTACATCCTGTGTACGTCCTGTGTACATTGTGTACATTGTGTACACTCTGTGTACCGCATATGATTATGTAAATATTAGATGAACGAGTTTGAGGTCCTTTTTTTTTTCCTAGACGAGAGCCGTCCATGTTCCCTCCTGCCCGTCCGTTTTCCTTAATGTCCGTCCGTGTTACTTCTGCCCGTCCGTTTTCCCTAATGTACGTCTATGTTCCTTTATGCCTGTCCGTGTTTCTTCCTGCCCCGTCCGTGTTCCTTCATGCCCGTCCGTTTTCTTTTATGCCCGTACGTGTTCCTTGATGCCTGTACGTGTTCCTTCATGCCCGTCCGTGTTCCTTCATGCCCGTCCGTTTTCCTTTATGCCCGTCCGTGTTCCATCATGCCCGTCCGTGTTCCTTCATGCCCGTCCGTGTTCCATCATGCCCGTCCGTGTTCCTTCATGCCCGTCCGTTTTCCTTTATGCCCGTCCGTGTTCCATCATGCCCGTCCGTGTTCCATCATGCCCGTCCGTGTTCCTTCATGCCCGTCCGTGTTCCATCATGCCCGTCCGTGTTCCTTCATGCCCCGTCCGTGTTCCCTCTGGCCCGTCCGTATTCCCTCACAATTTGATATGACTTATGGTTAACTTCTGCTTTTGACCAGGTCACTAATAAGATTAGATGGTAACAGCAAGTGATATACTAGACTGTAATGATGAGAGAAAACTACAAAGAATGATAATAATGATATTAATAATGATAATATTGATAATAATGATAATAATAATAATAATGATAATAGTAATAATAATAATAATAATGATTATAATAATAATGATAATAATAATGATAATAATAATAATAATAATAATAATAATAATAATGATAATAATAATAATGATAATGATAATAATCAATAAAACAAAGGAATAAAAATGGGTCGAAGAGAACCAAGCAACAGAATAGAAAAGAAAAAATAAATTACGTTAATGGCATCTTGAAATACGGTACGACACCTTGTGGTGAACCTTGTAAGTACAATAGAGCAATAGCAGTTGTTAGTTTGTATAAATACCGAACTGTGGAGGTAAGAGAAAATAATATTAGTAATAAGAGAAAAATATATATATATATATATATATATATATATATATATATATATATATATATATATATATTTATATATATATATATATGTATATATATATATATATATATATATATATATATATATATATATATATATATATATATATATATATATATATATATATATATATATATATATATATATATATATATATATATATATATATATATATATATATATATATATATATGTATTTAGTAATTTATTTATTTATTCATTCACTTATGTATGAATTTATTGAACGATTATGATGTATGATGTCCTCTCCTTGGCGCCAAGTTGTGAGCAGGATATTGAACATAACTTTACTTTTCCGATAATTCATGTATTTCTTATTTGCGACACCTCGACCTACGAGTTACGATCCCCGTGTGACAATATCGCTGCCGTGGTCTTTGCGATGTCGCATCCCATCCATGGTCTTCTGTGGTGAGAATTTACGAAGAATAAGTCATGCAGTTATCATCATAATTTTTTCTTCAATCGTTTCCAAATTCATTTCTACTCCATCATCTCCGATTATATTTACTATAAACTAAGGATTATTTTTAAAAGTAATCTAACATAACAGTAAATGTGATCTGTAGTGATTATTCTAACGATAGATGTCACTTTAGGACCAATTATCCCCTGGTAGTTTAGGGGTAATTATCCCCTTGGTAGTTTAGGGGTAATTATCCCCTTGGTATTTTAGGGGTAATTATCCCCTTGGTAGTTTAGGGGTAATTATCCCCTTGGTATTTTAGGGGTAATTATCCCCTTGGTAGTTTAGGGGTAATTATCCCCTTGGTACTTTAGGGGTGATTATCCCCTTGGTAGTTTAGGGGTAATTATCCCATAGTAATCTAAGGGGTGATTATCCACTAGTTTGTTAGGGCTAAAGGGCCCTGGAACCTTAGGAGTATACTTCGCCACTAGCACTCAAGGGCTAGTTAGCCCCTGTTACTTTTGGAGTAGTTATCCACTAGCAATGAAGGCTAGTTAGGGCTGATTCAGCCACTAGTGCTTTAGGGATAGCTCGCTCCTGCTGTTTTAGGGATTTAGCACTTTAGGGCTTGTTAGCCCTTGAAATTACCCAACCTCAAGAAATTTTAGGTAATTACTTTAAGCCTACCCTAAACTACTGACACTAGAATTACTAGCCCTTGGCACTAGAGCTAACCTCTGGCACTACGGTGAACTAGCCCTTGGCACTAGAACTAACCAACCCTTATCACTAGTTGTCTCTAATCACTAGCAGTAGTTAACCTTTGACTGTTTATCGCTATGTCAAACCCTAACACTTTAGGTTTGTTTGTTTTTTTCCTAAAGTTACTCCTGGAAGAAAGGAAACAGAAGCTGGCTCCTTGAACTGGTCAACTGATGACGTTTTGGAACAAATGCTTCTTAGTACTTCTCATCTCCATCAATATGTAACACCACGTCATCTCCATCAATAGGTAACACCACGTCATCTCCATCAATTTGTAACACCACGTCATCTCCATCAATATGTAACACCAAGTCATCTCCATCAATATGTAACACCACGTCATCTCCATCAGTATGTAACACCACGTCATCTCCATCAATATGTAACACCACGTCATCTCCATCAATATGTAACACCACGTCATCTCCATCAATATGTAACACCACGTCATCTCCATCAATATGTAACACCACGTCATCTCCATCAATATGTAACACCAAATGTGAGGAAAGGTACCAGCTGCTCAAAGACATAATGTAATGATGATGAGATAACTAATCATTGATCAGGAATTTCGTAGTTTTTTCACGTATTTTGTTATTCTTGTTGTTAAGGTCTGTGGTTCCTGTAGTTATTTTGACTCGTCGTGGTCGTAGGTGACAACACTGCTGGCTCATCATGGTCCTGGCTGACAACACTGCTGGCTCATCATGGTCCTGGCTGACAACATTGCTGGCTCATCATGGTCCTGGCTGACAACACTGCTGGCTCATCATGGTCCTGGCTGACAACATTGCTGGGTCATCATGGTCTTAGCTAGCAACATTGCTGGATCATCATCGTCCTAGCTAGCAAAATTGCTGGGTCATCGTGGTCTTAGCTAGCAACATTGCTGGATCATCATGGTCCTAGCTAGCAATATTGCTGGATCATCGCGGTCCTGGCCGACAACACAAGATCACGGTCCTGGCTAGCAAAATTGCTGCAGAACACCGAGATACTGAACTTCTGGTGTAATGGTACAGTCGAGTGTTCTGATATTTGTTTATCTTAACTTCTTGAGGACGACTTATTCGAAGACGACATAACGACCCTTTTAGTATGATGGAACGACCCTTACAACATGAACATACGACTCCTGGGTATCATGGCCTGACCTTTGACCAACATTGATTGGTCTAGATCATTGTATGATAAATGACTAGGCAACAGCACTGGTCATTCCAGCTACTGTATTTGGTCAATGACAAGAGAGAGACTCATCATACAACATACTGTATAAGGAACTGATAAATGTATTGGCTGTATGAAAGGTTCTTGAGGGACAATTTTTTCCGAGACATTTTGTAATAATTGTATATTACTGTAGTGTTGTATGAGCGGGTACAAGATCTGATATGGACGATACACCTGATGATTCATGTCTGATTCGTTGTCCTGGTACGTATGTGGTTCGGGCTGCTTCGGGTGGGTCACAGGTTCAGGTCTTAGGCTTTCGTGTCACTACCCCTAGAGGCTTATCTTGCTTGTCTTCCCCTGGCTGTGACCCTTAAAGCGAAGCATAGTTCTGTCTTGACCCGTCTGGCTATTCGGTAACGACCATTGGCTCTTGAACTATCAACTTGCCTGGCATTATCCCGTGAGGGTTCGAACCGCTAGCTCATGAACCTTTGGGAAGTCTTCGGAACGCTTCTTCTCCAAGGGGGGAACTTTAAACGACCACAGAGGCTTCGCATGAAGGGAGTATTTGCGTTAGAAACATGTGAATCATCGTTGGCTGTACACTGTGGCAATGGGAGCAGAAGACGGGTGTATTTGAGACAGTTTAGTCCCTGTGGCTGTTGGACAGGTGGACGGAATGATGGACGAACGAATGGACAGTAATTGGATGGATTGATGGACGGAAGAAAGGAATGATAGACAGGCTGACTGACAGACGAGACAGTGAGACAGACTAAACGAGATCGTGTGAGAGGGACCAGCTAGGATCTCCAGGTTCATTCACTGCTCCGAATATTGGTGTTATATGTCCCATGACTGTTGACAGGAATAATCCGTCTACTGTCACTCTGGCGATTAACAGGAACATCTGTGTGCTATGACGGGTCTGTCTACGATGTAACCCCTGTACTACCACTGTCCCGTCATCAAGCCTGACACGAGTCTCCAGTTCACCGAGGGATTCGAACCATTTACCTGTGAAGCCTACCGAACCACCTGATGCAGTGAAGCCTCGAAGCTTGAGCTCGGGAAAACAGGACAGCCATTCACAGCAGGACTCAGTGTGGACAGAACCCTTCGTGCATGAAGAATGTTCCCTTTCCTGAGCCAGAAATTTGAAAAAAAATATTGACGTATTCGGTTCGAAACTGGAGCATGTGTGGCGTGAGCACCTTACCCCATATGGACGAGAGCAGAGCGTAGTGGCCAGATGGAGTGCGTTGTTGTCAGCTCACAGCAGAACGAGACGAAATCGTTAGCGTCAATTGTGTGAGGAATGTAAGTACTGCCCAGTGTCTCGCTGTAGTTGCTGTATTTTCCTGTAGTTACTGTATTTGTGATTAGTCTTATATATAAGGGATTTTGATAAGAACTGCGTTTTTTTATATATATATATATATATAAAGCCTGTATACCTGTATTGTGAGTCGATCTTTAAATATATTCTCTTGTCTTTGTTTCTAAATACTTGGAGTAAGTCACACTGTTTTTGCTAATTTGTGTCTTTCTTTTTATGTCTAAACAACATAATCTTTTCTTTGTCTGACGATCAGATCACAGTCTAAAGTTCGAAATTGCTCTACGTTCGTCTCTTTCCCAACTTTCATGTTTGCTTCTTGTTGTATTTGCTTGTGTTCAATTAGCGACTCGTATCTATGATTCTGCTGGTGTTTCTATAGCTACCGGGTTGCTCTATATATTGCCTCGGAACTCTGTTTTTCTTCCTACCTATTTGCCTTTAACTTACAACCTTCTTACCTATTGCCTCTGAACTGTGTCTTTCTGCTTACCTATTTGCCTTAAACTTACAACCTGTTTACCTATTTGCCTCTGAACTGTGGTTTTCTGCTTACCTATTTGCCTTAAACTTACAACCCGCTTACCTATTGCCTCTGAACTGTGGTTTTCTGCTTACCTAGTTATAATTACCTCAGGACCTCGCTCTAAGATGTGTCCTGGATTTACCTAGGACCTATTTCCAAAGGCTCCCGCGTCCTAAGGCTGCGCTACTTCCCGTAGCAGGGGAATTGTGGATTTCCTTTGGAGTGACAAGTTCTTTGACGAGACTTTAAATGATACAAGCCTTTGCCAAAGTGGCTTTTCACTCACACCTCATGCAAGTGGAGTCCTACCGGTAACACCTATGTGTGTATATACATAGAAGGATAGGTAGGCGGAGAGTTCTCGAAGACCATATGTATGATATGTGGTGTGAATGTGTATATACATAGATGGATAGGTAGGCGGAGAGTTCTCGAAGACCATATGTATGATATGTGGTGTGAATGGGATCAAGGGTGAAGGGAAGAGGCAGTGAGGGTCATGACTTTGGTCTGAGAAAGGAGGACATTAAGGGGGAGGAGGAGGAGGAGGAGGGGGGACGTGGGGAGATTTAAGAGGAGGAGGAGGAGGAGGAGGGGGGGTAAGCCTTGGGGGTAAGGGGGGAGAGAAGAGGGAGGGATGGGGTGGGTGGGTGTGGGGGGAGGCTGTGGGAGAACATGGGAGGAGAGGTTAGCTCTGCGGAGAAGACAGGGAAAAGGAGGGGTTGGCGAGAGCTACTGAGCAGAGGTAATAACGGGGTCTGGTTATCCTCTAGCGGCGCTCGCAACATGCAAGCCTCTGGTGACTCTCTCTCTCTCTCTCTCTCTCTCTCTCTCTCTCTCTCTCTCTCTCTCTCTCTCTCTCTCTCTCATGCGCACGCAGAGATAAAAAAAAGATAATGGTCTCCCCTTCTTATTGTGTGTCGCCGCGTCACGTCCGTCTCGGTTTCTGTTTGCTTCATCATCGTTTTCTGTGTGTATCCTTCCCTCTCCCGATACCCTTGAAGAAGCAGTTGAAGAAGCAGTTTCTTTTTTTTTTTTTATTTCTTGTTTCGAAGCTGCTTCGAACCTCGGCTTCTTCAATTACGTTTTGTTACGATGCTGGGATTGTTTATGATTTGACATAATATTCCTCACTTCCTGTCACTTTTATATTTTTCCTATAAAGTGAATGAAGTTTAATGATAATAATGACGATGATAATAGTTATGACAACAGTGATAATGATAGTTATGATAATGATAATAATGAGGAGAATATGTATGACAACATAGAAATATCATGGACGATAATGAAAATAAATAAATATATTCAATGATTGATTGGTTGGTTGGCTGGTTGTTTGAACTTCAGGCGTGTTAACTACCAGGGTAATTAAGGCCATCATTATCATGGTATAATCAACCTGAATATATTCAACACCTCCAGGTGTTTAGGATAATTCTACGACCACATACGTACACTAATTAGGCATGTCATGATAATATTTAAGTAGTTTTCATAATCAAATCTCTAATAAGCATTTGTTTCCTAGTATATAAGGTTCTAAACATATTTAAACTTTTCTATAACGTTAAGTTTTAGTTAAATGAGAATAAGAGTGTAATTGACCAAAGTTTTCGTCTGTGATTATGTATCAATTGTGACCATTTATTGGAAAGAACAAATTTAGGATAGTTATCCCTCGAGATTTTCTTTTTTTCCATATAATTTATTACAATTCACTAATGACTTTAGGTGAATATAAATTAAAGCGGCGGTTTTGATATCATTTGTGTTCATGAAGAGTGTGATTTGAGGAGAATGTATGAAGATGAGTTTTGGAAAGATATCTGGTGATTTACATATGATTTGAATAAGATATCTAATGAATTAGATAAGATATGATTTAAATATCTAATGGTTTTCATAAGATATCTGATTTAGATAAGATATCTGATGATTTAGATAAGATATCTGATAATTTACATAAGATATCTAATGACTTACCCAAGATACCTGATAGATTAGATATCTGATGATTTAGATATGTGATGATTTAGATGAAACATCTGCTAATGCTAGTTTTATTCATCTGTCAATTACATTTCGAACAGACGGACAAATGGACGTAGGAATGACCGGAGGGGACAGATGGAGCACCCAGGCCAGGCTGGTGGACGCTGAAATTACATTAGTACTGGACAGATTACGTTTCCTGGACAGGTATGTAATTATGTACATGTCTTATGACGTCTGAACCTGTTTTATTTTCTTTGTGTAAACCTTCCTGTGTTTGAATTGCAATATATATATATATATATATATATATATATATATATATATATATATATATATATATATATTATTGATATTTATTATACTTTGCCGCTGTCTCCCGCGTTAGCGAGGTAGCGCAAGGAAACAGACGAAAGAATGGCCCAACCCACCCACATACACGTATATACATACACGTCCACACACGCACATATACATACCTGTACACCTCAACGTATACATATGTATACACGCACAGACATATACATATATACACATGTACTTAATTCATACTATCTGCCCTTATTCATTTCCGTCGCCACCCCGCCACACATGAAATGAACAACCCCCCCTCCCCCCGCATGTGCGCGAAGTAGCGCTAGGAAAAGACAACAAAGGCCACATTCGTTCAGACTCAGTCTCTAGCTGTCATGTGTAATGCACCGAAACCACAGCTCCCTTTCCACATCCAGGCACCACAAAACTTTCCATGGTTTACCCCCAGACGCCATTTCTCGCGTTACGGGGTAGCGTTCAGAACAGAGGACTGAGCCTTAGAGGGAATATCCTCACTTGGCCCCCTTCTCTGTTCCTTCTTTTGGAAAAGTAAAACCTGGAGGGGAGGATTTCTAGCCTCCCGCTCTCTCTCCTTTCTTATGCTCTCTAATTTTCTCAATGTCATTCTACCATTAAGTGGATGCTCAAGCACCAGTTGCCCGTAGTCCATCATTTAATACGTTCCAGCTTTTTACTTCAGAGAGGCATCATCAGGAATCTATAAAAAGAGAGAAAAAAAAAGTCACAAAACTTGGATATGATCAGTAAAACGCAGACAAAATACAAAAATACTCAGAAAAACACGGCACATAGCACTTAAAAGTAAAGAAAACACTCAACATATTAACCATCATTGGTATCTACGTTTCTTAATTTCTCACTCATCACACTTTAGTGATTCATCAGCAGTGACTGAACGTCTCCACTCACATTTAACACCTCCACCAACCCACCTCCGACACTCCACAACACTCGTCAGTCTTTGCTCAGTCTACCTCATTTGATATACCCATAACCTCACACAGTACACTCACTCACTCCACCTGCCTCTGTCTCTCAGCCGATTATGCCCCTCCGTTCGTGGACATTCTAAGCTGTGCTGTCGGACATTCTCCATGTCAGTGTATCGAGTCATTAACCTTCATAATAAGGTAAATTCAGACCTTTTCAATTCAGTCGTCATGCAGATGATTTCATTACGCCACATCTCTAATTCCAATCTCTATTCTTTACTCTGTATATTTATTTAGTCTCAGCATATAATTGATTGTGATATTTATATTACTCGTAATTTTTACTTCTTATGTCCCATGCAAATTAAGGTCTCGCATCCATCCATGCACTAGGGTCGGGATAACCGCCCTTGTGTGTAAACGTCGTAGTTACGGTGTTAAGTTCACATCACTATACCCTAAAATTTTCAGTTCCCCATAGAGTCTCCATCGTTTTCTATGACATCATGATTCATAGCTAATTAGGTTCACCCACTTCCATCCTGGCTAGGCATCAACACTCCTCAAGATTCACCTCTATTCATCACTGACAACTATTTCATCTCAGATTAAACTAGTATGACAGTCTGACAACCTCTTTTTTACAGTTACTGCAATATCCTTCACACACACACACACACACACACACACACACACACACACACACACACATACATCACTCCATCACACAATCGGTCGTCACCACTGGATCATCTGCATACAGCACAGGAGATCGTTTTCCTTCTAATTCCTCCCTGGTTCAAGCAGCACACGCCATCTATACTCTCACCTCGCGTAATGGCTCCCCACCCTCACATCCCCACCCACCCATATATAAACCAACATCTATACAAACATTTCGAAAATTCTGAGACATTCCCATGTTTATTCAAGTCAGGTTGCCATCTACCATTACAGAAGCATTGCTTTCATTGGTTAGATTTCTGAACGGCGTTTGTATACGTTCTGTAATACGAGGCCAGACTCCGGCAAAATCCTTTACAATTTGATCATTTTTCTTTGTCGATTCGTAGATGTTGTACATATTTTCCTCCTCTTTCCCTCGTGATTTTCCTTCATTGCCTGCCTCTTGTAAGAAGCATCAGGTCTACACATGTCTTCTACCCTTCCTCTCAGGTCTTCTACCCTTCCTCTCAGGTCTTCTTCTCAGGTCCTCTACCCTTCCTGAACCCACAGTCATCACCCAACAAGCGTTTGACTAATCCTCTATCCACCGTCCAACACACACACACACACACACACACACACACACACACACATGCACACACACACACACACACAGTCCAGGCTCACGTCCCGTGCCAAAATAAGCTGAAAAGACTTTACAACCGAAGGATCGCTATTGTAATTCCTCTCCTGTGCTCATCATGGCTCCCTTCATGCTTGCTCACCACCCACCTCTCTCCTTCCTCCACCAGCGATCGCGCTGCTGGTGTTCTAAATCATCTCTGCGTGTGTGTATCCCCTTTTCGTCATCTCGTTTTCTCGACCCATGTGAACCGTCAGCCCTTCTCTCTCTCTCTCTCTCTCTCTCTCTCTCTCTCTCTCTCTCTCTCTCTCTCTCTCTCTCTCTCTCTCTCTCTCTCTCTCAACATGTCTGTTATTCCCCAGTTACCTAACCTCCAATCCTAGCATATTACCCAATCCCCGCATTTCGTATATCATCATCCCTTAATCATCTTTAATCGGCCTTTATCACTTGTCTCTCTCTCTCCCAGACTTAGTTTAGTACAGCTCAAACTCTGTCACATACGTATGTCTTCCCTGTCCACATTCACAGTTTCGTACCTCAGGTTTATTCCGTTTATCATCCGCTCTCGTACTGTGAATATACTCCCTTACGTATTTTCTGATTAGTGTCTTAATTCCATGTTTTCCTGACTTCTTCAAACTGCTTTAAAAATCATAAAAGCTGTGATTAAGTCTCCCCAAACTCTGTACTCATCCACAATGGTCAAATCTATGGACTGTGATCTCTCAATGTAACTCACTCCACTTCAATATGGTGCCATCTGTGTTACCCTCCTCTTGATCCCCTCTATTAGTTCTGTTTGAAATTGGAAAAGGTTATAGGAAGTAGAGGAAGATGAATGAAAGAGGAGAGTGCCATAGCTTCGCTGTTTGAGGGGAGGTGGAGGTATCATAACGGTCACTCCTCTTATGGATGTATCCATAAAGAAACTGTAGGAAGCAGCAGCAGCCAGACGCGAATGACATGAAGCATTAGTAGCAGGACACATGCAGCCACCTCAAGACATCGGTGGCCAATGCAGTACCTGTAGAATAAGGAGAGGGCAGTCAGCATCACGGCGAACCAGAGAGGGATGGCTGGAGAGATGTGATGCCAGGAGAACTCATGAGACGAAAGGCTCTTAAATCCACTGTAGCTCATAAAGACGTGCCGCAAGAACCAACCCAGAAATGTGTGTAGTGCTCCATTCTCGGGCGAATAAGATCTCTGCAGATATGCAAAGAGCATTTCACAAGAGAAATAATTACGGAACCTATTCAGCACTCCAGTTTATCTATAATATTTGTAGGGATAAGTTGTAGTGTTGTGAAACTGAACGGACGGAAACGAATGATATTTGGAAAGAGACAGAGGTAGAACTGGCGTCGTAGTTAGATTTAACCTCGTTACCGCTTCCCCATTCCCGGACGTTGGACAAGTCCGAATCAATGAATTAAGAGAGGAGTTGTGTTCAACACGAGAAAGAAAACGAGTATTAGAAGAGAGGAGTGAATTAAGTTGAAGTTAGTAGAGTGGATCATGAGCATGAGAGGGAATAGAGTTAGAGAATGGAAAGAGATTACTTATGGAGATATGAGAATAGGTGACAGGACAGAACCCTTAGGGACGCCACTGTTGTTAGATTAAGAGGAGGACCGGCGCTCCATCATGAGGTACTGCAATGGGCCGATTACAGAGGTATATATGCAGTAGGGAAGAAAGAGAAAAGCAGAGAAGCGAAGGGAAGGGTCTGGAGACCAAAGACTTATATGCCACACCCTGTCAAATGCTTTGAAGATCTCGAGGGTTATGACAAACACTTCATCATAATCCTCAAGAGAGAGGAGGACCAGATGTGAGTCTTATAGGAGAGATATACCCGATCTGGGCAGAACAAGTGAGATTTTTGTCTTTTTAGTCCGTTTTGTTTCCATAATTCCAACGATATCAGGTGCGTTCTCCCTAATACGATCCATAAATTCTAACTCTTTACCATTTATTTTCTAATCCATCACCTAACATTACTGACCTGCAGCACTAGTTGGGGTGGTCTGTCCTCTTGCCTCATCTGGTGTCTCCAGTTCTTTTGTCATCTGACGACATTCTTTGCTTTTCTCCTCTCTTTCCTCAGGTGAGTCACATTTGATGAATTCCTAGCCGAGTTCCAGCCTGTCTTTAAGGTTCTTTGTGTCCCTAGAGTAAGTTCCTGCTGGCTAGATGACTCCTAATCAAACGTGATCATAATTGGACGTCCCACTGTGTCTTGATTATGACCAAAAAATTCTCTCTTTTAATCACAGAAATTACGTCTGGCTATACTACGGCCCTTCAGTAAAGTTTGCTAATCATTTTTTCTTTCCCCTTTCTTTTCTGGTGTATGGTCTCCCTCCAGTCCAAAGGTAATCAAAGATTATACGTCTGTCAACCTTGTGGCTTAATAACCTCTAGCTCCGGTGCCACTCACATTAAGGCTGAGTCTGGTAGTTTTGATACGTCATCCTCTGAGTTTCTGCCGTTCTCTACAATCTTCCTTCTTTTCGCGCTCAAGCACTGATCCTGTGTGCTCTGCACTTGTGTAAACTTATCGTCGACTAGACCATAAATTTCCCTGATTCTTCTATCTTCAACGGGTGTATGATATCCTATCTGCAGCTTCGCTCAGTCCCCTTGGGCTCTTCTGTTACATCGTCCCCAGGTTCGTGTCCCACTGAGTCAGGCGTCATGTTCAGAGTCTGTTAAACTGCCTGCTCCTTCTAAACCCCCTCTTCCAGCCCACGAGTTTCAGCAGTTTCCGTAGCTTGTGTTATGGGCGGATCCTGCTGTTCAACATTCCCTTGAACGTCTAGACTAGTCCCTGTCTGACCTGTGTGTGTGTATGTGTGTGTGTGTGTAGTATCTTAATCTTCCCAGTGCCACAGGTATTTAAATCCCTTCCCTAAGCTTGCTCTACACACTTACTGTCTTTCTGCTTAAGTATTATTCTGTCACTTCCTTCCTGTCGTCTGATGTCCTCTGGTTTCTTACATCCTCTCGATCTCAGACAGCCAGTCCACATCAACATAATCTTTGGCCCCTGTGGTATATGAGGATAGTTGCCCTTTCCACCATTGTGGGTAGATGGAGGATTTCCTCCGTTCTCATTGATACTGCCAACCGCCACCCTTGTCATATTCCTGTGGATCTTCTCTACCAGCTCAATGTGTCTGCTCAAAGAGAGGTGATGAAGCCTCCCAATCCATTTCTTAGCTTGGGATAAACATAAGTCCATTCATTTCCTCACGTACTTACCTGAAAGTAATTTTGACACTTTGCTTCCCTTACTACCACCGTAATTTCGACAATTTCGACTGGTTAGTTTTGCATGACAACGTTGAATCGTTGCTCCTTGAGACTCGTTTCCCCCAGTGTGATAACTAGCAATGCATGCCCTATTTACACTCATTCCCATTTTCATTAAGCTGAATTCCATCAGCCATACGTTTGGTCACTGATATACTTTACCAAGAGTCTCTCGGTGGTATATTGCACTCTCCATCATACCTTCGCACTTTGCATTGTGTCTACATTAACTTAACTATGTCCCCGATCATTCTGTCCCATTCATCCAACACTAATGATACTACAGAAGTACTTCTTTACATCATTTTTGCCAAGTTTCTCACTTTTTTATCATGTTATGTCCTCTGGTTGCTTTATCCCCACATCTCTCAAAGAACTGTTCACTGTCCACGTCATCGACCTGGTTTAAAAACTTAAAAGGTTGTGATCATGTCACCCCTCACTCTCCTCTCTTCCATAGGAGACAAATTTAGAGCCTTCAGCCTTTCCCCGTAACTCATCTCTCTTGACTCTGGTACCACCTTTGTTCCCCTCCTCTGGACCTTCTCTGTTGACTCTATGTGCTTCTTGTTTAGGTGCGGTGACCAGACTTGAGAAGCATATCGTAGTTTTGGGGCCTAGCGTAGGATATGAACAGCTTCTTGAATAGTTCCTTATCATATGTACTCGGAAGTTGTTCTGATATTTGCCAGGAGACGGTTTCTGTGCTTACGTATTCTCGTAGTGTGGGGACTCTGGTGACGACGGGTTGGAGGTCATGTCGACTCCCAAGACCTTCTCAGACCAGGTCCTGAAGTCTACTTCCTACCAGTTAGTAATCGTATTGAGGCATTCTTTCGCTCTGTCCCGTCCTCATTGCTTCACGTGTGTCTGTCTGTCTCTCTGTCTGTCTGTCTGTCTGCTCTCACATACGTGTAAGATGACTACTATACATGAGTAAGTATATCTATGTATACGTGCGAATTTTTTGTCCACCCCGACGTACACATGCATATACATGCATGAACACGTCATACACGCCTGCAAGCATAATTCGACCAGCGTCACCTCAAACCTTCAGGAAAATGCTGACACAGTCCATCAGGGAGCCGGTCCCTTGGCCCGCAGCTTCTGTCTGGGCAGGAAAATCTCCTCCTCCTCTTCTTCCTCCTCCCCACCTCTTCTTCTTCTTCTTCTTCTTCTTCTTCTTTTTCTTCTTCTTCTTCTTTTTCTTCTTCTTCTTCTTCCTCTTCTTCTTCTTCTTCTTCCTCTTCCTCTTCTTCTTCTTCTTCTTCTTCTTCTCCATTATGTCCCGTTATAGGAGAGGGGGAAGAGGGAGGAGGAACAGTAGAAGGAGGAACCCAGGCTAGGCCGAGAATCACATTCCTTCTGCCACACACACACACACACACACACACACACGGGTCAATATACCGCGCCCTCACCTCGCCCTCCCACTCACTATATAGTCACTACCCGACTGGAAATTCCCACGAAAATCTCTCTCTCTCTCTCTCTCTCTCTCTCTCTCTCTCTCTCTCTCTCTCTCTCTCTCTCTCTCTCTCTCTCTCTCTCTCTCCTCCCGTAGCCACGGCGCGTATTGACAGGCCGTCGGGGCATTATTTACGACGGCGAAAAGGGGGGGTTTGGGGAGAAGAAGGAAGGAGGGGGAGAGGGGGTGAGGAGATTCCTTTAAAGAAAAAAAAAAAAGTAATTTACGGGATTTTCATATAATTTTTACGATTTCCTGTGGGGCGGGAGGGAGGGAAGGAGGGTAGGGAGAGGGTAGGGTAGGGAGAGGGGAGGGGAGGGGAGGGTGGTAGTTGACCTGTGAAAAAAAAAGAAAAAAAAAAGGGGACTTAGGCTATGGCGGGCTCGCATGTCTGCACACCATTTTTACGGCCTTTCCTCGGGAGTAGTTAAACGGTCAGTCAGTCAGGCAGGCAGGCAGTCAGTCTCAGTCATGGCATACCAGTCTCTCTCTCTCTCTCTCTCTCTCTCTCTCTCTCTCTCTCTCTCTCTCTCTCTCTCTCTCTCTCTCTCGGGACAGCGGTCGCCCGAGCCATTACCTCGCCATCTTAAATACTCGACACAAATGGCAAATATTTATGTCAGAGGGTTTATCACTCAGCTCCTTCGACAAAAAAAAAAAAAAAAAAAATATCGTTTTGGAAAAGTTTATCATATCTTCATAGGTATTCGTCCTGGTGTCTGACGTTCATTACGCTAAAACTATTTTTTGTTCTTAAGTCGAGGATTTAATCGCTTATGGTCGATAGGGTTTTGGTTTTTCGTCTTATTTTCATTTTTCTGATGTTTCGATGCTCATCTGTTTGAGAAATATTTCCTATCGGGTCTCCGTTGATGATTGTGTTCAGATTCTGTTCTTGTGGGAAATTATGATTTATGAATTGGGATTTTTTTTCTTTTTTTTTTTTCTTCCCGTCAGAGATCGACCAGTTTTAAGTTTTTCAGGTTCTCCTCCTGCAGCGTCACCAACCCATGATCTGTGTCTTTGAAGGTTTTTACTCCTAGCAGTCCGTGCCACTCGGTTCCAGACCCCAGTACTCAGTCCCAAATCTACCATTCGTTCCCAGACCCCGCTGCTCAATCCCAAACCCACCACTCGTTGCCAGACCCATTCACCCACATATACCTGTGCACGTCCCTCTTTTAAACCAGCTCTTTCATCATACAACTCCATGAGCTGTTCCCCATTTCCACTCACAAGAGGTATCCCATGTTCTCTAGTTATACCCTCCATTGCCTTATCACCTACTTTTGCATTTGAATTACCCATCACTGTTAGTTAATCCTTCACAGAATAATTGCTGATACACCCACTCAAGTTCCTCCCAACACATCCGTCTCTCTTCCTCACTGCTCTCATGCATAAGCAATAACAATCACCCACCTCTCGTAATCAGTTCTGAATTTTTACCCACATCAGTCCGGAACTCACTTCTTCAAGCTCTGTCACACATTCCCACTAAAACTGATATCCCTTCTTTTGGTCTTGCCTTCACACTAACCTAAGACTTGGCCCCTAAGGTCATTGCCAAACCATTCTTCCCTCATCCTCTTGGGCTTTGTTTCTCTCACAGCTACAACATTTAAGTTCTTTTCCTCAAACATACTACTCCCTCCTACTTATCCTGGTTACATCCACACACAGCCAAACGTCCATCCTATGCCCTTTGAGGAGAATGAGGACTCCTTGCTTTGGCTACCACTGATCCATCCTTTAGAAGCTGAAATTAGAGGAGGGGAGGGTTTCCAGCTCCCAGCTTCCACGCTCTGAGTCCTCTTCTACGACATGCAGGGAATTTGAGGGTAGTACTCTTCCTCCTCTATTGCCCAGGACCCCCTTCAAAAAGGGTCCTGTTGTTCCCCAGGGCCTCTTTTTCAAGGGTTCCTGCAGCTCTAAGGGTACACTTCACTTGACAGCAGAGGCAGGTTGGGTTCCATATGTATTGGAGAGAGGGGCAAGTATGCAGTCTGTTGTGGATGAGAGGGCTTGGGAAGTGAGTCAGTTGTTCGCTAATGATAAAGCGCTTGTGGCTGATTCGTGTGAGAAACTGCAGAAGCTGGTGACTGAGTTTGGTAAAGTGTGGGAAAAAAGAAAGCCGAGAGTAAATGTGAATAAGAGCAAGGTTATTAGGTTCAGTAGGGTTGAGGGACAAGCAGATTTGGAGGTAAGTTTGAATGGAGAAAAACTGGAGGAAGTGAAGTGTTTTAGATGTCTGGGAGTGGATTTAGCAGCGGATGGAACCATGGAAGTGGAATTGAGTCACGGTGTGGGGGAGAGGGGGAAGGTTCTGGGAGCGTTTAAGAATGTGTGGAAGGCGAGAACGTTATCTCAGTGAGCAAAAATGAGTATGTTTGAAGGAATAGTGGTTCTAACAATGTTATATGGTTGCGATGCATGGGCTATACATAGGGTTGTGCAGAGGAGGGTGGATGTGTTGGAAATTAAATGTTTGAGGACAATATGTGGTGTGAGGTGATTTGATCGAGTAAGTAATGAAAGGGTAAGAGAGATGTGTGGCAATAAAAAGAGTGTGGTTGAGAGAGCAGAAGAAGGTGTATTGAAATGGTTTGGTCACATGGAGAGAATGAGTGAGGAAAGATTGACAAAGAGGATATATGTGTCAGTGGTGAAGGGAACAAGAAGTGGGAGACCAAATTGGAGGTGGAAGGATGGAGCGAAAAAGATTTTGAGCAATCGAGGCCTGAACATACAGGAGGGTGAAAGGCGTGCAAGGAATTGAGTGAATTGGAACGATGTGGTATACTGGGATCGATGTGCTGTCAATGGATTGAACCAGGGCATGCGAGGCATCTGGGGTAAACCATGGAAAGTTTTGTGGGGCCTGGGCTGTGGAAAGGGAGCCGTGGTTTCAGTGCATTGCACATGACAGCTAGAGACTGAGTGTAAAAGAATGTGGCCTTTGTCGTCTTTTTCTAGCGCTACCTCCCGCATGCACACGCGGGGGAAGGGGGGTTCCATTTCATGTGTGGCGGGGTGATGATGGAAATGGATGAAGGCAGCAAATATGAATATGTACATGTGTATATACATATATGTCTGTGTATGTATATGTATGTATACGTTGAAATGTATAGGTATGCATATGTGCGTGTGTGGGTGTTTATGTATATACATGTGTATGTGGGTGGGTTGGGCCATTTTTTCCTCTGTTTCCATGTGCTGCCTCACTAACGCGGGAGACAGCGACTAAGTATAATATGAATACATGAATAGATATTTTTTTTTTATACTATTTGCCATTTCCCGCATTAGCAAGGTAGCGTTACGAACAGAGGACTGAGCCTTTGAGGAATATCCTCACTTGCCCCCCTTCGCTGTTCTTTCTTTTGAAAAATTAAAAACGAGAGGGGAGGATTTCCAGCAACCTGCTCCCTTCCCTTTTAGTTGCCTTCTACGACACGCAGGGAATACATGGGAAGTATTCTTAATCCCCTATCCCCAGGGATAATAAATATATATATATGTATATATATTATCCCTGGGGATAGGGGAATTAAGAATACTTCCCATGTATTCCCTGCGTGTCGTAGAAGGCGACTAAAAGGGGAGGGAGTGGGAGGCTGAAAATCCTCCCCTCTCTTTTTTTTTTTAATTTTCCAAAAGAAGGAACAGAGGGGGGCCAGGTGAGGATATTCCACAAAGGCCCAGTCCTCTGTTCTTAACGCTACCTCGCTAATGCGGGGAATGGCGAATAGTTTAAAAGAAAGAAAGAAAAAATTGTACATTCTCAGTGAATGTAGGTTTGCGGCAGGGGTGCGTGATGTCTCCATGGTTGTTTAATTTGTTTATGGATGGGGTTGTTAGGGAGGTAAATGCAAGAGTTTTGGAAAGAGGGGCAAGTATGAAGTCTGTTGGGGATGAGAGAGCTTGGGAAGTGAGTCAGTTGTTGTTCGCTGATGATACAGCGCTGGTGGCTGATTCATGTGAGAAACTGCAGAAGCTGGTGACTGAGTTTGGTAAAGTGTGTGAAAGAAGAAAGTTAAGAGTAAATGTGAATAAGAGCAAGGTTATTAGGTACAGTAGGGTTGAGGGTCAAGTCAATTGGGAGGTAAGTTTGAATGGAGAAAAACTGGAGGAAGTAAAGTGTTTTAGATATCTGGGAGTGGATCTGGCAGCGGATGGAACCATGGAAGCGGAAGTGAATCATAGGGTGGGGGAGTGGGTGAAAATCCTGGGAGCCTTGAAGAATGTGTGGAAGTCGAGAACATTATCTCGGAAAGCAAAAATGGGTATGTTTGAAGGAATAGTGGTTCCAACAATGTTGTATGGTTGCGAGGCGTGGGCTATGGATAGAGTTGTGCGCAGGAGGGTGGATGTGCTGGAAATGAGATGTTTGAGGACAATGTGTGGTGTGAGGTGGTTTGATCGAGTAAGTAACGTAAGGGTAAGAGAGATGTGTGGAAATAAAAAGAGCGTGGTTGAGAGAGCAGAAGAGGGTGTTTTGAAATGGTTTGGGCACATGGAGAGAATGAGTGAGGAAAGATTGACCAAGAGGATATATGTGTCACAGGTGGAGGGAACGAGGAGAAGTGGAAGACCAAATTGGAGGTGGAAAGATGGAGTGAAAAAGATTTTGAGTGATCGGGGCCTGAACATGCAGGAGGGTGAAAGGAGGGCAAGGAATAGAGTGAATTGGATCGATGTGGTGTACCGGGGTTGACGTGCTGTCAGTGGATTGAATCAGGGCATGTGAAGCGTCTGGGATAAACCATGGAAAGCTGTGTAGGTATGTATATTTGCGTGTGTGGACGTGTATGTATATACATGTGTATGGGGGTGGGTTGGGCCATTTCTTTCGTCTGTTTCCTTGTGCTACCTCGCAGACGCAGGAGACAGCGACAAAGCAAAAAAAAATATATATATATAAGAGTAAATGTGAATAAGAGCAAGGTTATTAGGTACAGTAGGGTTGAGGGTCAAGTCAATTGGGAGGTGAGTTTGAATGGAGAAAAACTGGAGGAAGTGAAGTGTTTTAGATATCTGGGAGTGGATCTGGCAGCAGATGGAACCATGGAAGCGGAAGTGGATCATAGGGTGGGGGAGGGGGCGAAAATTCTGGGGGCCTTGAAGAATGTGTGGAAGTCGAGAACATTATCTCGGAAAGCAAAAATGGGTATGTTTGAAGGAATAGTGGTTCCAACAATGTTGTATGGTTGCGAGGCGTGGGCTATGGATAGAGTTGTGCGCAGGAGGATGGATGTGCTGGAAATGAGATGTTTGAGGACAATGTGTGGTGTGAGGTGGTTTGATCGAGTGGGTAACGTAAGGGTAAGAGAGATGTGTGGAAATAAAAAGAGTGTGGTTGAGAGAGCAGAAGAGGGTGTTTTGAAGTGGTTTGGGCACATGGAGAGAATGAGTGAGGAAAGATTGACCAAGAGGATATATGTGTCGGAGGTGGAGGGAACGAGGAGAAGAGGGAGACCAAATTGGAGGTGGAAAGATGGAGTGAAAAAGATTTTGTGTGATCGGGGCCTGAACATGCAGGAGGGTGAAAGGAGGGCAAGGAATAGAGTGAATTGGAGCGATGTGGTATACCGGGGTTGACGTGCTGTCAGTGGATTGAATCAAGGCATGTGAAGCGTCTGGGGTAAACCATGGAAAGCTGTGTAGGTATGTATATTTGCGTGTGTGGACGTATGTATATACATGTGTATGGGGGGGGGGGGTTAGGCCATTTCTTTCGTCTGTTTCCTTGCGCTACCTCGCAAACGCGGGAGACAGCGACAAAGTATAATAAAAAAAAATAATAATATATATATATATATATATATATAGAGAGAGAGAGAGAGAGAGAGAGAGAGAGAGAGAGAGAGAGAGAGTTTAGAGTATGTGTGAGTGCTGGAAGAGGATTTGCTGATTGGCCTGGACATATGAAGAGAATGAGAGAAGTAGACTAAGAGGGATATGTATGTCAGAAATGGAGGAAACAAGGAGGAGGTGGAAGGATAGACTGAAAGATGCTTTGAGTTCTCAGGGCCTGAATATGCAGGAGTGTGAGGCATGTAAGGATAAAGCAAATTAGAGAGATTTGGTTTACAGGGGATGACATGAGGTCAATGGGCTAAAACAGGGCATATAAAGCATCGAGGGGAACACCACATAAAGGTTTGTGGGATAGGAAGCTTTAGTTTTGGTGCATTATACATGACAGCTGGACAATACGTTGATGTGAGTGACTGAGGCCATTTCTTCATCTTTACCTAGAGCTACATTGTGCATGTGTGTGTGTGTGTGTCTGTGCGTAGTTCAACAGTGTATGGCTCATTGCAGGTTCCTTGGTTCTAATTGTTGCCATAACTCCCAGGTCTCTAAGGTAGTCCACTCCCTCCAAGACCTGTCTGTTTAAACTTACTCTCCAGCTGACCTGTCTCATTACACTGCTAAACCTGATGACTGCTTTTATCAACATTTACTCTCAACTTTCCTCCTTTCACACACATTCTCCCAAACTCAGATACCACTTCCTGCAGTTTCTCTCTCAAATTTGCCACCAGTGCTGTATCATCAGCAAACAATAGCAGACTGATTTCCCAAGGCTCCCACACCCTCGTAAATAATGCTCATACATCAGCCTTTTCTCTTTCACTAGCAACTTTACTTTGTTATCCCACTACTCATGACCTTTTCTCACTTACCCACCTTCCATTTACTACACATTTCTCTTGAACATGCCAACACTGCTTTCTGAAACACTACCCATTTCTCATTTTACTCCCCAAAGCTTCATATAGCATCACCCTTTGCCATTTCTACACTTAATCTCTGCTGGTATCTCTTTACACAAACCTCTTTTCCAAGCTCACTTATTATTATTATTATTATTATTATTATTATTATTATTATTATTATCATCATTTATCCCTGGGGATAGGGGAGAAAGAATACTTCCCACGTATTCCCTGGGTGTCGTAGAAGGCGACTAAAAGGGGAGGGAGCGGGGGGCTGGAAATCCTCCCCTCTCGTTTTTTTAATTTTCCAAAACAAGGAACAGAGAAGGGGGCCAGGTGAGGATAATCTCTCAAAGGCTCAGTCCTCTGTTCTTAATGCTACCTCACTAACACGGGAAATGGCGAATAGCATGAATGAAAAAAGAAAGAAATTATTATTATTATTATTTTTTTTTTTTTTTTTGTCTCCCGTGTTTGCGAGGTAGCGCAAGGAAATTATTATCATTATTATTATTATTATTACATAATCTCAGAACTCCTTTTATGGGACTCCAGCAGCTTCAAGGATGTGCTGTAATCAGTAGCAGGGAAATGATGAACTCTTTTATAGAGGGTTAAGTTCCTTGACAAAGTTGAATTCCTATTCGTAAGCAGATAGATACAAAACTCATCGAAGCCGTACTGAAAGAGTGTGCCTCTGAACTTGCACCTGTGCTTGCTCGTCTGTTCCTTTTCTGTTTAAAAGCCAAAATTTTCCTTCTTCTTGAAAGCAAGCATTGGTACATCTCATTCTGAACCCTCTAGCTATCGTCCTATTGCTTTGACATCTTCCATTTCCAGTCTCTGAATCCCTTCTCAACTCTCATATCCTTAGACACCTTGAAAATCAGTCTTCTATCTGATCACCAGTATGGCTTCCATAATGGTGATATTCTTTCCTATCTTACTAATGTCTGGTCATCATCCCTGAAAGATTTTTGGGAGTCATATGAAGTTGCCCTTGACATATCCAAGTCTTTTGACAGGGTATGGCATTGGGGTCTCTGTGGTTTTCGATGGATCAGCCTTCCCCCCCTTCTCTCCATCAACAGTGGTGTCCTTCACGGCTCTGTCCTTTTTCTCCTTTTTTTTTCAATGATTTCCTTTCCTCCACAAATAATCCAATGCATTCATACGCTGACAACTCAACACTGCATGCACTTGATCTGCATCTCGTCTTGACACAGCTTCCTCAGTAAACTCAGACTTGGACAGGATATCCCAGTGGGGTACACAGAATCTAAAGTTTAATGCCTCCAAGATCAAATAAGAAATGAAAAGCTTAGATAGAAGTTGGGCAGTAAGACGGGTATACATAAGAGAAGTGGAGAGGGTTGCTGAAATGATTTGAACAAGAAAGAATAAATGAGGAAAGGATGATTAAGCAGGTATACATGTCGAAGTGGAAGGAACAAGGAAAAGGAGGTATCCAAGGAGGAGGTGGAAGGATGGAGTGAAAGATGTTTTACACCTCAGGGCCTGGACATGCAGGAGGGTGCAAAGCATGCGAGGGGCAAGGTGAAATGGAACCATGTGTTTTAAAGGAGGCAGCATGCTATCACTAGGCCAAACCAGGGTATCTGAAGCAGTCAAATGAAACCAGGGAAAGGTATGTGGAGTCTGGTTATGAACTGGGGCTGTGATTTCAGTGCATTACATATGACAGCTACAGAATGGATGAGAGAGAATAAGGCACTGTTCCAGGCACTACTTCTTTAATGCAGGAAATGGCAAACAAGTATGAAAGATAATTATAATAATAATAATAAATAATATATTTATTTATTCATTATACTTTGTCGCTGTCTCCCGCGTTAGCGAGGTAGCACAAGGAAACAGACGAAAGAATGGCCCAACCCACCCACATACACATGTATATACATACACATCCACACATGCACATATACATACCCATACATTTCAGCATATACATAAATATACATAAACAGACACATACATATATACACATGTACATAATTCATACTTGCTGTCTTTATTCATTCCCGTCCCCACCCCACCACACAGGAAATGACAACCCCCTCCCCCTGCATGCGCACGAGGTAGCGGTAGGAAAAGACAACAAAGGCCACATTCATTCACACTCAGTATCTGGCTGTCATGTATAATGCACCGAAACCATTCTTTCGTCTGTTTCCTTGCGCTACCTTGCTAACGCGGGAGACAGTGACAAGTATAATAAATAGGTGAATAAATAAACATATATACACATGTACATATTCATACTTGCTCACCTTTATCTGTTCCTGGTGCTACCCTGCCCTACAAGAAGCAATATTGCCACCCCCTGCATCAGCAGAGAAGCACCAAGAAACACACGAAGAAAGACCGCATCAGTTCACATCCATTTTCTAGCCATCATGTGTAATACACTGAAGCCTTAGCTCCCTATCCACATTCACGCCCCACAGACCTTTCCATGGTTTATCCCAGATGCTTCACATGCCCTAGTTCAATCCATTGACAGCACATCGACCCCAGTATACCACATCGTTCCACTTAACTCTATTCCTTGCACACCTTTCACCCTCCTGCATGCTCAGGCCCCAATCACTCAAAATCTTTTTCACTCCATCTTTCCACCTCCAATTTGGTCTCCCACTTCTCCCCATTCCCTCCACCTCTGACACATATATCCTCTTTGTCAGTCTTTCCTCACTCATTCTCACCATGTGACCAAACCATTTCAAAACACCCTCTACTGCTCTCTCAACCACACTCTTTTTATTACCACGCATCTCTCTTACCCTTTCATTACTTAATCAAACCACCTCACACCACATATTGTCCTCAAACAACTCATTTCCAACACATCCATCCTCCTCCGCACAACTCTATCTATAGCCCACAGCTCGCAACCATACAACATTGTTGGAACCACTATTCCTTCAAACATACCCATTTTTACTTTCCGAGATAATCTTCTCACCTTCCACACATTTTTCAACGCTCCCAGAACTTTCACCCCTCCCCCACTTCCATGGTTCCATCCACTGCCAAATCCACTCCCTGGTATCTAAAGCACTTCACCTCTTCCAGTTTTTCTCCATTCAAACTTACCTCCCAATTGACTTGTTCCTCAACCCTACTGTACCTAATAACCTTACTCTTATTCACAGTTACTGTCAGCTTTCTTTTCACACACTTTACCAAACTTAGTCACCAGCTTCTGCAGTTTCTCACCTGAATCAGCCACCAGCACTGTATCATCAGCAAACAACAACTGACTCACTTCCCAAGCCCTCTCATCCACAACAGACATAATACTTACCCCTCTCTATAAAACTCTTGCATTCACCTCCCTAACAACTCCATCCATAAACAAATTAAACAACATGGAGACATCACACACACCTGATGCAAACCAACATTCACTGAGAACCAATCACTTTCCTCTCTTCCTACTCGTACACATGCCTTACTTCCTCGATAAAAACTTTTCACTGCTTCTAGCAACTTGCCTCCCACACCGTATATTCTTAATACCTTCCACAGAGATGGAGTGAGTATTTTGAAGGTTTGTTGAATGTGTTAGATGATAGAGTGGCAGACATAGGGGGTTTTGGTCAAGGTGGTGTGCAAAGTGAGAAGGTTAGGGAGAATGATTTGGTAAACAGAGAAGAGGTAGTAAAAGCTTTGTGGAAGATGAAAGCCGGCAAGGCAGCAGGTTTGGATGGTACTGCAGTGGAATTTATCAAAAAAGGGGGTGACTGTGTTGTTGACTGGTTGGTAAGGTTATTAAATGTATGTATGACTCATGGTCTGGGGATAGGGGAGAAAGAATACTTCCCACGTATTCCCTGCGTGTCGTAGAAGGCAACTAAAAGGGGAGGGAGCGGGTGGCTGGAAATCCTCCCCTCTCGTTTTTTCAATTTTCCAAAACAAGGAACAGAGAAGGGGGCCAGGTGAGGATATTCCCTCAAAGGCCCAGTCCTCTGTTCTTAACGCTACCTCGCTAACGCGGGAAATGGCGAATAGTACGAAAGAAAGAAAAAGATGACTCATGGTGAGGTGCCTGAGGATTGGCAGAATGCATGTATAGTGCCATTGTACAAAGGCAAAGGGGATAAAGGTGAGTGCTCAAATTACAGAGGTATAAGTTTGTAGAGAATTCCTGGGAAATTATATGGGAGAGTATTGATTGAGAGGGTGAAAGCTTGTACAGAGCATCAGATTGGGGAAGAGCAGTGTGTTTTCAGAAGTGGTAGAGGATGTGTGGATCAGGTGTTTGCTTTGAAGAATGTTTGTGAGAAATACTTAGAAAAGCAAATGGAATTGTATGTGGCATTTATGGACCTGGAGAAGGCATATGATAGAGTTGATATAGAGAATAGAATCATAAAAATAATAATAATAATTCTATTCATACCATTCCTATCCTTTGGGATGGGGGGGAAAGTTCTGCCTACATATCTCATGCATGTCACAGAAGGCAACTAAGATGGGTGGAATTATAGGGCTGAAAATCCCCATCTGTATTACTTTCCCAAAGGAGTGAAAATTGCCAAGCAAGGATTTATTTTCCCTCTAAAACTTATTCATCTTTTCCAGACACTACTTTGTTCATGTGGAAAAGAGTGAAGATGTGTTGAAAAGTAATCTGTTCTTGACGTTATCTCTTACATGGGAAATGGAGAATATGTATGAAAAAATAGTAATAACAACAATAATAATAATAAAAGAAGAGGGTGTGTTAACATAGTTTGGACATATGGAGGGAATGAGTGAGGAAAGGTTGACAAAGAGGATATATTTGTCTAAAATGGAGGTAGCAAGGAAAAGCAGGAGACCAAATAGGAGATGGAAGGATGGAGTGAAAGAGATTTTGAGCAATTAGGGCCTGAACTTGCAGGAGGGTGAAAGGCTTGTACGGAACAGAGTGAATTGGAACAGTGTAGTATACTGGGGTTGACATGCCATCAATGGATTGACCCAGGGCATGCAAAATGTCTGGGGTAAACCATGGAAAGGTCTGCAGGGCTTAGATGTGGATAGGGAGCTATGGTTTCAGTGTATTACACATGACGGCTAGAAAATGGATGTGAACAGATATGGCCTTTCTTCATGTGTTTTCTGGCGCAGAGTAGCACCAGGAACAGATAAAGGTGAGCAAGTATGAATATGTACATGTGTATATATGTATATTTATTCAATATGTATATTTATTCATCTATTTATTATACTTGTCACTGTCTCCCGCGTTAGCAAGGTAGCGCAAGGAAACAGACGAAAGAATGGCCCAACCCACCCACATACTCATATACATGTATATACAAATGTATATGTATGTGCATATTTGTATATATGCTTAAGTACCTATATGTGCCTATGTATGTACGTTTTTGTGAGTGGATAGGTCTTTCTTCATCTGTTTCTTGGCGCTGCCTCACTAATGCAAGAAACGGTGATCAATGTAATAAATAATTAAAATAACAATACTGCTACTACTACTTCTACTACTAATACTAATAATAATAATAATAATAATAATAATAATAATGAAAATAATAATAAAAATAATAATAGTAATAATAATTTATTAAAAAAGGGGGGGTGACTGTACTGTTAACTGGTTGGTAAAGTTATTTAATGTATGTATGACTCATGGTGAGGTGCCTGAGGATTGGCAGAATGCTTGCATAGTGCCATTGTACAAAGGCAAAGGGAATAAGAGTGAGTGTTCAAATTACAGAGGTATAAGTTTGTTGAGTATTCCTGGGAAATTATATGGGAGGGTATTGATTGAGAGAGTGAAGGCATGTACAGAGCATCAGATTGGGGAAGAGCCGTGTGGTTTCAGAAGTGGTAAAGGATGTGTGGATCAGGTGTTTGCTTTGAAGAATGTATGAGAAATACTTAGAAAAGCAAGTGGATTTGTATGTAGCATTTATGGATCTGGAGAAGGCATATGATAGAGTTGATAGAGATGGTCTGTGGAAGATATTAAGAATATATGGTGTGGGAGGTAAGTTGTTAGAAGCAGTTAAAAGTTTTTATTGAGGATGTAAGGCATGTGTACGTGTAGGAAGAGAGGAAAGTGATTGGTTCTCAGTGAATATTGGTTTGCGGCAGGGGTGCATGATGTCTCCGTAGTTGTTTAATTTGTTTATGGATGGGGTTGTTAGGGAGGTGAATGCAAGAGTTTGGGAAAGAGGGGCAAGTATGCAGTCTGTTGTGGATGAGAGAGCTTGGGAAGTGAGTCAGTTGTTGTTCACTGATGATACAGCGCTGGTGGCTGATTCGGGTGAGAAACTGCAGAAGCTGGTGACTGAGTTTGGTAAAGTGTGTGAAAGAAGAAAGCTGAGAGTAAATGTGAATAAGAGCATGGTTATTAGGTACAGTAGGGTTGAGGGACAAGTCACTTGGGAAGTAAGTTTGAATGGAGAAAAACTGGAGGAAGTGAAGTGTTTTAGATATCTGGGAGTGGATTTGGCAGCAGATGGAACCATAGAAGCAGAAGTGAATCATAGGGTGGGGAAGGGGGCAAAAGTTCTGGGAGCATTGAAAAATGTGTGGAAGTCAAGAAAGTTATCTTGGAAAGCAAAAATGGGTATGTTTGACGGAATAAAGGTTCCAACAATGTTATATGGTTGCAAGGTGTGGGCTATAGATAGAGTTGTGCGGAGGAGGGTGGATGTACTGGAAATGAGATGTTTGAGGATAATATGTGGTTTGAGGTGGTTTGATCGAGTAAGTAATAAAACGGTAAGAGAGATGTGTGGTAATAAAATGAGTGTGGTTGAGAGAGCAGAAGAGGGTGTTTTGAAATGATTTGGTCACATGGAGAGAATGAGTGAGGAAAGATTGACAAAGAGAATATATGTGTCAGAGGTGGAGGGAACGAGGAGAAGTGGGAGACCAAATTGGAGGTGGAAAGATGGAGTGAAAAAGATTTTGAGTGATTGGGGCCTGAACATGCAGGATGAAAGGCGTGCAAGGAATAGAATGAATTAGAACGATGTGGTATACCAGGGTCGACGTGCTGTCAATGGATTGAACCAGGGCATTTGAAGCATCTGGGGTAAACCATGCAAAGTTTTGTGGGGCCTGGATGTGGAAAGGGAGCTGTGATTTTAGTGCATTATACATGACAGCTAGAGACTGAGTGTGAACGAATGTGGCCTTTATTGTCTTTTCCTAGCGCTAGCTCGCACACATGCAGGGGGAGGGGGTTTTCATTTCATGTGTGGTGGGGTGGCAACGGGAATGAATAAGGGCAGACAGTATGAATTATGCACATGTATATGTCTGTGTGTGTATATATATGTATACGTCGAGATGTATAGGTATGTATATGTGCATATGTGGATGTGTATTTATATGCATGTGTATGTGGGTGGGTTGGGGGGTTGGGCCATTCTTTCGTCTTTTCCTTGCGCTACCTCGCTAATGAGGGAGACAGCGATAAAGTATACTAAAATAAGTAAAATAAATAATAATAATAATAATAATGTGGATGAGTTTTTTGAAGCATTCAGGAAAGTCTAACAAAGGAGGTTGTTATCTGGGAGGGTGAAAATGGGTGTGTATGAAGGTATGTAGTCCCAGTGATACTGTACGGATGCAGGGCATGAGCTATAAATGGGGATGTGCAGAGAAGGGTGGATAATTTGGAAATGTTCAAGGACAATAGGTAGCATTAGGTGGTTTGATCGAGTATGTAATATTAGGGTAAGAGAGAGGTGTAGTAATAAGAGTGTGGTTGAGAAAGCTGAGGAGGGTGTGCTAATGGTTTGGACATATGGAGAGAATCAGTGAAAAGAGTCTGACAAAGAGGACATATGTCAGAAGTGGAAGAGACAAGGAGAAGGGTGAGACCAAATTGGAAATGAAAGGATGTAGTGAAAAAGATTTTGAGAAATCAGGGTCAGAGCATGCAGGAGGGTGAAAAACATGGCTGAGGTAGAGTGAATAGGGTGACATGCTATCAATGGACTGAACCAAGGCTTACAAAGCAGCCAGGTTAAACCATGGGAAGGTATGTGGGGTCTGGTTGTGGATAGGGAGCTGTGGTCTTGGTGCATTACATTTGGCAGCTAGAGAATGGATATGAGGGAATGCAGCCTTTGTTTAGTCTGTTACTGGTACTACTCTGCTAATGCAAGAATCAACAAACAAGTATGAAAAAAGTAAAACTAATATAATGCACAAATAAATCCTCAATTTCCTTATCAATTACACAACCTTACTGTCATTCCTGCTTCAATAGTGAAGCATGAGAAATAGCTAAACAACTGCCCCATTGTCCCTATTCCCATACATTCTTTCTATAGCTGTCATTTATAATAAAAGGAAACCAAGAACTTGTCATATTTGGTTAAATAGTTAAGCTAAAACACATCAATAAGGATATATGTTGAAACAACATGATGTTTAAAATATCTAATGTATTTTTATCACATTATACAACCATAAGTTGTGTCTAAAGCTATTACCAAAAGGTACAACACACAATCATGAAGCTTCATGAAGAGATACAATTGCAGAGCAGAGATTTCATTGCTACAATTTGCTTGTAATACTATGGGCTTGCTCTGACTAAAGGTCAGAAGTAGAAAAAAATCTAAGCCACACATACAGGTATAAAGTTACAACATGAATGAAATTATATCATCAAATCACAGCTCAACCTTGTACCCTCAAAGAACCAGTGCTTCAAAATATGACCAACACTTTCAGTCATAACATAAGCCACTTTAACATAATCAAATCTAGTTTCCATCTATCTCACCCTTAATCCTTCCCATGCAAGACCCAACTCCATATAATGTACATTTCATTGCATGGCCTAACTTTTGTCTACTATAAATTTTGTTGCAGGTTCTGCCTTTTAATGATTTTCAATATTTCAAATCTGGTGCTTTAATATACTTGACATTTTTGTTTTGATTGTTATAAATGATGCTAGGAGCCACAAGGGATTCACCATACAATAGAGTACCTTTATCTCAGGTTACTGGAGGGAGTTGTACACCATGCTGTCAGGGCAGCAGGGAAAACCCATGGATTTTTCATGGAATTTTTCATACAAATTAGAAAGCTATATAAAAACTGATAAATGCTAAAACAAACACTAATATAAACTATTGTACTTATGTAATAAAAGCAAGAAAAATACAACTGTGTACTCATACATAAGTCTGCATTGGTTGCACACCATTTGACATCTAACTGTACTGTATGACCTGTAGCACCTAAAAAGATTTTTACATTTTGCAATCTTGGATAAGTACTTTATTCATTGCCACAGTCAAAATATGGAACAATTACCTTTTATTTTTCTCTCCAGAGCCTATACTGTAGGGGGGAGGGGGTTATGCTGTATGCCTACTGTCACACACAGTGGGATAAGCTATATGCCTGCCATTGCATGGAAAGGGTTAAGTTAAAATAATCAAGCGATCTTCTTACTGACAGCTTTATTCTTCCCCAATAAAATAACTTATGAAAAATTTCTTGATACAGTAGCACAGCTATCAAGCACTTGTAAAATACAAGCTAATGAAATACAAAAATATTCCCTTTTAACAGATCATTCCTACACAATACCTTTCTCACAAGTATGGGTCATAATTCCTTTGTTTTACTAAATTTCAATTGTTACAGGTTGTACTTATGTTAACTTCAGTTTCCAGTTGTACTAACTTTGACTTGTTTCTGGGAATACTAAAATATTGTTCTGCTTCCAATTGTACTAAATTTCAATGTTTTTTATTGTACATGTGATAAATCTTAGTCTTTTCAGGTTCCATTTATGTACTTGGTTTAATGTATACAAAGTTCACTTTCATGTAAGTTTGTACTAAATTTCATTTCTTTTCATAATCATGCTAGTTTCAGTTCCCCTGCAGAAAATAACAAATATTCCTTGTTTCAGATGTACTAATTCAAGCAAATCTTCAACAGTTCCTACAAAATCAAGAGAGTATCATTATAGTATAAGTAACTCAATACCTACATATTTTGCAGAACAATAATCAACATTAACTTCAGGAATTACATAAGATAAAAATCTGATAATGCATCACTATCACTGAAGTGACTCTTAAAGCATGAATGTATTAAAAAATCTGCAGAAAGTGAAAATAAACTGAAAGGTATGTAGAAACGGAATAAAAATTTGACTTTATACCTCACAAGAATATATGCTATTCACTGAAATAAGCACACTCAATCTAGAAAACAAGGAAAAACAATTTGTAAACAAGGTATTCCCTCTGAGAAGAAACAATAAGCCATACAAAAAGAAATGGTTCGAAAATTCTCAAGGGGTAAATGAGGTATATTTGGAACCATGATATTTATCAACCACATGCCTTGCTGACAAGTTTAGTTAATGTGCACTATTCCTATATTTGTTGGTTTAAATATCATATAACTCAGTGTGAATTACACTCAACAAAGTGTTAAAACCAAGAGCCTTGGAAAACATTTTTACATCCCAACTGTGACTTTGGAAAAACAACCACATTAATACCTCTGTTAATCATCTTTACATTTAGAGAAAAAGTTAGCAAATATCTTGAGGTGACATGAAATTACAAAAAAAGTTAGTGTGGTAACCTCCTCCTGGGCAAGACAGGATGTCTGCTAGCCTGAACACTTAAGACCATATATACATCATGAGCTATCTACAAAAGAAGCAGTCACTGTTTCCACAAGTTTTCAATACAAACCTTAGATATATTTATTCTAATTATGCATTTCAAGAAAGATAAAAAATAATATCTAACCAAACTGTTTTGTCTGAGAAAATAAGATTCTGACTAGCTAAGTCCTGGATAATCATGACACTGGAATCTGTATGAAATTATCTACAACTTATAGTTGCAGCTGAGAGGAACTCTAGTGCAACATCTTTCCAAATCTAGAGGGTTCCCTCTAAATACTGCTGCCACTTGGAGTCAAGGGTCTTGCCCATATCTCTTCAAAAATGAATATATTTTCATTATTATAATAAAGTATCATAATCATACCTAATTCTTCAGTTCCCTATTACTATCAATACAAACCATAGAAAATATGGTACTGTGAAACCGCTATATATTAGTTATACTTTCCAAGCAGCAGCACAAATTTTTAAAATATCGTTGCCTGACACAACGACAATTTCATCTATCACTTGTCATAATAAAATGATAATCCTACTGACGTGCAATTCATTTAATAAACAAGAATCGATACACAACTTACCATATGAGTACTGATGAGACTCAAGATAAAAAGAGTTAGCTGGAACAATGTACCTTATGTTAAGGTAGGTGCAATATGTAACCATGCACCAAGCTGGTTCTAATTACTACGGCTATGATTCTAAAGTCAACAAGGATAATGCCACACTTCTAGATGGGAGTAAAGATGGGAGATAACAATCCCTCAACAAATAATGAGTTGTTAAAAGAAAAAAAATCACCTTAACAAATATCAGGTAGTGCATATGACTGTTTTGGTACTGCCTATAAAACAAAATAGCTTGTGAATCATTCAATATTTTCACTCATTTAAGATAATGCTACTTCCTCCTGAGAAGAATTTGCTTGTGTCGCGTGATACTTCTAAATAATGGCAATATATGGAATCTTTGCATACTGAATGCTTCCTTTAAACTTAAGCATACAAACAAGTTGTAACATATATTATTATTAGTCCATTATGCTTATGAGACAGCTGTCATTTCCTACAGTTTGTCAATTTCTGTAAATCCTTTGAATCAAGATATCATATGAGGCTTTACTAGACGAAATATCAAATGTTTAATAATAATATCACCTGAAAAGGTCTGACTTGAAAATTTTCTGGCTCATTTATAAAATCAGGAATGATGGTCTAATGTACATTAAATCATTCAACAAGGTGATTAACAGAATACTGTAGTGAAAAGAATTAAAATATTTTAGCATTCATATTCGATCTTAAGACTTGCCTAAATGAGATCTTCAGAGCTCAGCTCCTGGATTTAAGACCAATAAGACAGTGAAATAAAAGAACCACTAACAAAGGCCAGGAGTTCACACCAAAACCTTTGCTGCTGTTGCTGCTGGTGGAGGTCGAGGGTGGACGGTGGGTGAAGCTACTCCAGGAGCAGTGTTGTGGACAGTACTTGGAGCAAGAACTGAAGCTGCACTAGATACTGAGGTAGGGCTGGAAACAGACACTGGTGTAGAAGCCTTTGCTGCTGCCTGTTTTGAAGGACTCTGGGCTCCTGGGTTGGCAACAGGAGCACTGTTGCCACCGCGTGACCTAATCCATGATAGCGTTGATAGATTAATGACAATTTTCACACAAAGTTAAAATAGGCACGAGACAGATACAAAGACAATGTGAATGAAACATAAAAAACAGTGACACATTAAGATAATAAACAAACAGCTCCTACAAAAATAAAAAAGAAACAACCAAGAAACATTACAGCAACCCATTAGATGTTTATTAGTGGCCTCCATATTCATACCTTTTTTCTTACTATTCCTGGGTATGGGGAGAAAATACCCTACCCAACCAATTGGAATAATTGTGAAGGACTAGAAACTCTCACCTATTGTATTATTACTTTAAAAAATAAGATGGGGTGTATGGATATGTGTGGTTGTAACCAAAATGAAAACAAGGTAAAGTTGTGTTTGATGAGGATTACTTAGATGTTCTAGCTCTGAATGAAATGAAAAGGTAAGTAGGTGAAGAGGTTTGGGAATGTACAAGGAATATTAGTGAGAAGATAAAAGCAAAACAAAGAGTGGTTCTTCTATTGAGGGATCAACAGAGGGACTGTGTTAAAGAGTGCAAGTAAGTTCAAAAGTGATGTGGGTAACAATAAAAGTACACTATGAGAAGTAAGTGACAGCGCACATGCTCAGGGTAGTGAAGAGTAAGGGAGAAATTATTACTTTTTGGAAGGAGCTTAAGAAATGCTTTAGTAGATTTTGATGCAAGGTGATAATAGATATGATGCAAAAGCGGGTGATACTGTAATTCCAAGATATAATAAAAAGTATTAATCGAGAGGGTCAAGGCGTATACAGAGCATCAGATTGGGGAGGAGCAGTGTGGTTTCAGAAGTGGTTGAGGATGTGTGGATCAGGTGTTTGCTTTGAAAAATGTATGTGAGAAATACTTAGAAAAGCAAATGGATTTGTATGTAGCATTTATGGACCTGGAGAAGGTATACGATAGAGTTGATAGAGATGCTCTGTGGAAGGTATTAAGAGTATATGGTGTGGGAGGTAAGTTGCTAGAAGCAGTGAAAAGTTTTTATTGAGGATGTAAGGCATATGTACGAGCAGAAAGAAAGGAAAGTGAGGGGTTCCCAGCGAATTTTGGTTTGCGGCAGGGGTGTAAGATGCCCCTATGGCTGTTTAATTTGTTTATGGGGTTGTTAGGGAGGTGAATGCAAGAGTTTTGGAAAGAGGGGCAAGTATGCAGTCTGTTGTGGATGAGAGGGCTTGGGAAGTGAGTCAGTTGTTGTTCACTGACAATGCAGTGCTGGTGGCTGATTTGGGTGAGAAACTGCAGAAGTTGGTGAGTGAGTTTGGTAAAGTGTGTGAAAGAAGAAAGCTGAGAGTAAATGTGAATAAGAGTAAGGTTATTAGGTTCAGTAGGATTGTGGGACAAGCTAACTGGGAGGCAAGTTTGAATGGAGAAAAACTGGAGGAAGTGAAGTGTTTTAGATATCTGGGAGTGGATTGGCAACAGATGGAACCATGGAAGCAGAAGTGAGTCACAGGGTGGTGGAGGGGGCAAAGGTTCTGGGAGCGTTGAAGAATGTGTGGAAGGCGAAAACCTTATCTCAGAGGGCAAAAATGGGTATGTTTGAAGGAATAGTGGTTCCAACAATGTTACATGGTTGTGAGGCATGGACAATAGATAGGTTTGTGCAGAGGAGGCAAGGATGTGTTGGAAATGAGATGTTTGAGGACAATATGTGGTGCAAGGTGGTTTGATCGAGTAAGTAATGAAAGGGTAAGAGAGATGTGTGTTAATAAAAAGAGTGTGGGTGAGAGAGCAGAAGAGGGTGTATTGAAATGGTTTGGTCAAAGGAGAGAATGAGTGGGGAAAGATTGACAAAGAGGATATATGTGTCAGAAGTGGAGGGAACAAGAAGTGGGAGACCAAATTGGAGGTGGAAGGATGAAGTGAAAAAGATTTTGAGCGATTGGGGCCTGAACATATGGGAGGGTGAAAGGCGTGCAAGGAATAGAGTGAACTGGAATGATGTGGTATAGTGGGGTTGACGTGCTGTCAATGGATTGAACCAGGGCATGTGAAGCGTCTGGGGTAAACCATGAAAAGTTTTGTTGGGCCTGGATATGGAAAGGGAGCTGTGGTTTTGGTGCATTACACATGACAGCTAGAGACTGAGTGTGAACGAATGTGGCCTTTGTTGTCTTTTCCTAGCGCTACCTCATACACATGCGGGGGGAGGGGGTGTCATTTCATGTGTAGCGAGGTGGTGGCAGGAATGGATGAAGACAACATGTATGAATATCTAAATGTGTATATATAAATTTTTTTTTTTTTTTTTTTTTTATACTTTGTCGCTGTCTCTCGCGTTTGCGAGGTAGCGCAAGGAAACAGACGAAAGAAATGGCCCAACCCCCCCCATACACATGTATATACATACGTCCACACACGCAAATATACATACCTACACAGCTTTCCATGGTTTACCCCAGATGCTTCACATGCCTTGATTCAATCCACTGACAGCACGTCAACCCCGGTATACCACATCGCTCCAATTCACTCTATTCCTTGCCCTCCTTTCACCCTCCTGCATGTTCAGGCCCCGATCACACAAAATCTTTTTCACTCCATCTTTCCACCTCCAATTTGGTCTCCCTCTTCTCCTCGTTCCCTCCACCTCCGACACATATATCCTCTTGGTCAATCTTTCCTCACTCATTCTCTCCATGTGCCCAAACCACTTCAAAAACACCCTCTTCTGCTCTCTCAACCACGCTCTTTTTATTTCCACACATCTCTCTTACCCTTACGTTACTCACTCGATCAAACCACCTCACACCACACATTGTCCTCAAACATCTCATTTCCAGCACATCCATCCTCCTGCGCACAACTCTATCCATAGCCCACGCCTCGCAACCATACAACATTGTTGGAACCACTATTCCTTCAAACATACCCATTTTTGCTTTCCGAGATAATGCTCTCGACTTCCACACATTCTGCAAGGCCCCCAGAATTTTCGCCCCCTCCCCCACCCTATGATCCACTTCCGCTTCCATGGTTCCATCCGCTGCCAGATCCACTCCCGGATATCTAAAACACTTCACTTCCTCCAGTTTTTCTCCATTCAAACTCACCTCCCAATTGACTTGACCCTCAACCCTACTGTACCTAATAACCTTGCTCTTATTCACATTTACTCTTAACTTTCTTCTTCCACACACTTTACCAAACTCAGTCACCAGCTTCTGCAGTTTCTCACATGAATCAGCCACCAGCGCTGTATCATCAGCGAACAACAACTGACTCACTTCCCAAGCTTTCTCATCCCCAACAGACTTCATACTTGCCCCTCTTTCCAAAACTCTTGCATTTACCTCCCTAACAACCCCATCCATAAACAAATTAAACAACCATGGAGACATCACACACCCCTGCCGCAAACCTACATTCACTGAGAACCAATCACTTTCCTCTCTTCCTACACGTACACATGCCTTACATCCTCGATGTATATTTTTTTTTTTTTTTTTTTTTTTTATACTTTGTCGCTGTCTCCCGCGTTTGCGAGGTAGCGCAAGGAAACAGACGAAAGAAATGGCCCAACCCCCCCCATACACATGTACATACACACGTCCACACACGCAAATATACATACCTACACAGCTTTCCTTGGTTTACCCCGGACGCTTCACATGCCTTGATTCAATCCACTGACAGCACGTCAACCCCTGTATACCACATCGCTCCAATTCACTCTATTCCTTGCCCTCCTTTCACCCTCCTGCATGTTCAGGCCCCGATCACACAAAATCCTTTTCACTCCATCTTTCCACCTCCAATTTGGTCTCCCTCTTCTCCTCGTTCCCTCCACCTCCGACACATATATCCTCTTGGTCAATCTTTCCTCACTCATTCTCTCCATGTACCCAAACCATTTCAAAACACCCTCTTCTGCTCTCTCAACCACGCTCTTTTTATTTCCACACATCTCTCTTACCCTTACGTTACTTACTCGATCAAACCACCTCACACCACACATTGTCCTCAAACATCTCATTTCCAGCACATCCATCCTCCTGCGCACAACTCTATCCATAGCCCACGCCTCACAACCATACAACATTGTTGGAACTACTATTCCTTCAAACATACCCATTTTTGCTTTCCGGGATAATGTTCTCGACTTCCAAACATTTTTCAAGGCTCCCAAAATTTTCGCCCCCTCCCCCACCCTATGATCCACTTCCGCTTCCATGGTTCCATCCGCTGACAGATCCACTCCCAGATATCTAAAACACTTCACTTCCTCCAGTTTTTCTCCATTCAAACTCACCTCCCAATTGACTTGACCCTCAACCCTACTGTACCTAATAACCTTGCTCTTATTCACATTTACTCTTAACTTTCTTCTTCCACACACTTTACCAAACTCCGTCACCAGCTTCTGCAGTTTCTCACATGAATCCGCCACCAGCGCTGTATCATCAGCGAACAACAACTGACTCACTTCCCAAGCTCTCTCATCCCCAACAGACTTCATACTTGCCCCTCTTTCCAAGACTCTTGCATTTACCTCCCTAACAACCCCATCCATAAACAAATTAAACAACCATGGAGACATCACACACCCCTGCCGCAAACCTACATTCACTGAGAACCAATCACTTTCCTCTCTTCCTACACGTACACATGCCTTACATCCTCGATAAAAACTCTTCACTGCTTCTAACAACTTGCCTCCCACACCATATATTCTTAATACCTTCCACAGAGCATCTCTATCAACTCTATCATATGCCTTCTCCAGATCCATAAATGCTACATACAAATCCATTTGCTTTTCTAAGTATTTCTCACATACATTCTTCAAAGCAAACACCTGATCCACACATCCTCTACCACTTCTGAAACCACACTGCTCTTCCCCAATCTGATGCTCTGTACATGCCTTCACCCTCTCAATCAATACCCTCCCATATAATTTACCAGGAATACTCAACAAACTTATACCTCTGTAATTTGAGCACTCACTCTTATCCCCTTTGCCTTTGTACAATGGCACTATGCACGCATTCTGCCAATCCTCAGGCACCTCACCATGAGTCATACATACATTAAATAACCTTACCAACCAGTCAACAATACAGTCACCCCCTTTTTTATAAATTCCACTGCAATACCATCCAAACCTGCTGCCTTGCCGGCTTTCATCTTCCGCAAAGCTTTTACTACCTCTTCTCTGTTTACCAAATCATTTTCCCTAACCCTCTCACTTTGCACACCACCTCGACCCAAACACCCTATATCTGCCACTCTGTCATCAGACACATTCAACAAACCTTCAAAATACTCATTCCATCTCCTTCTCACATCACCACTACTATAAATGTGGAAGGTATTAAGAATATATGGTGTGGGAGGAAAGTTGTTAGAAGCAGTGAAAAGTTTTTATCGAGGATGTAAGGCAAGTGTACGTGTAGGAAGAGAGGAAAGTGACTGGTTCTCAGTGAATGTAGGTTTGCGGCAGGGGTGTGTGATGTCTCCATGGTTGTTTAATTTGTTTATGGATGGGGTTGTTAGGGAGGTAAATGCAAGAGTTTTGGAAAGAGGGGCAAGTATGAAGTCTGTTGGGGATAAGAGAGCTTGGGAAGTGAGTCAGTTGTTGTTTGCTGATGATACAGCGCTGGTGGCTGATTCATGTGAGAAACTGCAGAAGCTGGTGACTGAGTTTGGTAAAGTGTGTGGAAGAAGAAAGTTAAGAGTAAATGTGAAAAAGAGCAAGGTTATTAGGTACAGTAGGGTTGAGGATCAAGTCAATTGGGAGGTGAGTTTGAATGGAGAAAAACTGGAGGAAGTGAAGTGTTTTAGATATCTGGGAGTGGATCTGGCAGCGGATGGAACCATGGAAGCGGAAGTGGATCATAGGGTGGGGGAGGGGGCGAAAATTCTGGGGGCCTTGAAAAATGTGTGGAAGTCGAGAACATTATCTCGGAAAGCAAAAATGGGTATGTTTGAAGGAATAGTGGTTCCAACAATGTTGTATGGTTGCGAGGCGTGGGCTATGGATAGAGTTGTGTGCAGGAGGATGGATGTGCTGGAAATGAGATGTTTGAGGACAATGTGTGGTGTGAGGTGGTTTGATCGAGTGAGTAACGTAAGGGTAAGAGAGATGTATGGAAATAAAAAGAGCGTGGTTGAGAGAGCAGAAGAGGGTGTTTTGAAGTGGTTTGGGCACATGGAGAGAATGAGTGAGGAAAGATTGACCAAGAGGATATATGTGTCGGAGGTGGAGGGAACGAGGAGAAGAGGGAGACCAAATTGGAGGTGGAAAGATGGAGTGAAAAAGATTTTGTGTGATCGGGGCCTGAACATGCAGGAGGGTGAAAGGAGGGCAAGGAATAGAGTAAATTGGATCGATGTGGTATACCGGGGTTGACGTGCTGTCAGTGGATTGAATCAAGGCATGTGAAGCGTCTGGGGTAAACCATGGAAAGCTGTGTAGGTGTGTATATTTGCGTGTGTGGACGTATGTATATACATGTGTATGGGGGGGGTTGGGCCATTTCTTTCGTCTGTTTCCTTGCGCTACCTCGCAAACGCGGGAGACAGCGACAAAGTATAAAAAAAAAAAAAAAAAAAAAATATATGTCTGTGTATGTATATGTATGTATACACTGAAATGTATAGGTATGTATATGTGCATGTGTGGGCATTTATGTATATACATGTGTATGTGGGTGGGTTAGGCCATTCTTTCGTCTGTTTCCTTGCACTACCTCACGAACACAGGAGACAGCCTCAAAGTATAATAATCATAATATAATGATAAAAAAGCATGGCATACCTAAGGAGGAAAATGGGAAATGCTTGTTGTATCACTGCGAATGCAATTCAAGAAAGTGTGTATTTTTAAGTATACGGGTGAAAATGGGGTTGAGGAACAACAGGATCTGACCATTAAACAGCAACCACCATTAAATGATGCCAACATCAACCATTGTTCTCTTAGGAAACAATGGCCAACACCAAATAATGTTCGAACTTTTTATACCTCTGTATAAAGATTGTATCAGTAGTTGGTCTCTACAAGTGCAGGAAAATTTTCTGCTTTCCTCAGTGCTCCTACAATGACTCATAAGAGTAAAGCCATCCATCTCAAGGTCATGTGTACATGGTGACCTAGTGGAAAATATGTAGTTTGTTGAATACCTAATTATTAATAAGAACACTTATATGTATCAGTTGGCAAAGAAAAAGAAAACGAATAACATGAGGAATGTCTTGGAATAAGTGGCTCAAAGAGTGATTTTAGCATAAGTACATAAGAAGAGGAGGCATCCCCATCTTATGCCTGCAGAAGAAATTACATAACGATTGCATCTAATTTCTTCCTTATGTAATCCTGGAGTAATGGAGTATTTTGGAAACGGATGACAGGTAAAGAGCTAAAATATCTCCAAAGAAAAAATCCACCTAATAGCCACTTGTATTGTAAAAGATGTAATATTTACAGTACCATACCATTACCACATCATAACATACCATACCATACCACTACCATTACCATACCATACCATACCATACTATATTGTACTATATCTTAGCTTACCTCCCTACTCCAGGCATAATACTTCTACATATATTCATGTCATTCATCATCAATATTGTGCCTTTGTATGAAATAAGAGCATTTACGAGGAGAGAGCTTGTACAAAAAAAAAGAGTAGAGTTAGTATAATGAAAGAAAAAATCTTGCAATATCCTCCCCAGTCCTGCCAACAACACAGGAATAGCAAAGTTTGCCTCTAAAAAACTGAGTGTCCTGTTTAGATGTCGAAACTTCTCTTCTGAACAGTTGCTCCCTTATACAAGAGACTGATTCATCCTTGTATAGAGTACTGCTCTCCCATTTGGGGTGGTTCTAACTCTGCATCCTTACTTGACACAGTTGAGTCAAAAGCAGTCTGCCTTATAAATTGTCCCAGGCTAACTTCCAAACTTGATCCCCTTGCCCCACACCACAATGTTGGTTCACTTTCCTTCTTCTGTAGGTATTACTTTTGCTTTTGTTCCCGAAAGCTGGCTGCTTGTCTGTGACTGGAGCCTTCAGCATAAAAAAAGGGCAAATTTCCAAACTTGATGCTCTTGCCTTATGCCACAATATTGGTTCACTTTCACTCTTCTTTAGCTATTACTTTGGTTTTTGCTCCCAAGAGCTGGCTGTTTGTGTGCCCCTACCACTTGATACACCATGCAATGCTCAGCAAGCTGCTGTGTCACATAACTACTGTATGGCCATCGGCAACTCATGGGTGGGCCGCTCTGATAACTGCTTCTTTCCCTACATGTCAAGGCTTTGGAATTCTCTACCTTCCCATGTCTATCCCAGTAATTATGAAATGGCACATTTCAAAGACAGGTTTTTCACTTCCTCCAAAGTTCATAAATACTTTCTCTTGTCTTTTCTTTTCCCTTTCATTATTCCCTCTATACTTCAATAGAGGCCCGGCCTTGATATGGACTTTTGTCAGTTTCTGGAGCTTTCAACATTAAAAGAAAAAAAAAAGAAGTTTGTATGAGACACAGATGCATCTCTAGCTACAGCAGGAATATAGGTAAGGAGAAAAATAAGTATTTAGGAGATGAAGACATAAAGGAGTTAAAAAGATGTTATATTCTAATAAAAGGAAAACAAATGAAAATCACAGTAATAGATGAAAATCAGTGATAGATGTAAGGAAAGAGAGATTTAATGACTTTCCTGCTGAAAGGTAGAAGTAATTCAAATATCATCAAACAAATTTTTGATGACTGTGTGCAATATTAACTGCAAAATCTTCCAAAATGTAATACCAACCATTCTTCAGAATGAATTACTCATTAATCTTACAACTAACTAACCTGTGTTTGCCTCCTCGTCTGCTGCGCTGCTTCTTGGTGCCTCCAAAGTTTCCCCCTCCGAGACCTTGCTGCTGTGGTGCACATCCATCTCCACCTCCAGCCTTATGGGTGAGAGAAAAGTTGATTGTTTTACATAAAAAATTTTAGAACTACTTACAGAAATCTAGTTTTAGGAAAACAAAACATTTTTTCAAATGAATTTATATATGATGAGGCAAAGCTTAAAACTCTTTTTGTTCAGCTTTTCAATGCAATTGCAATAAGCCTATGTCATGTTTCAATTTCACACCAATAGGCAAATTGGATTCTGAGATTGGTTTGCAGCTCCTAAATAATCAAAATACTGCCTGTGAAGCAATTCAGAATCTTGTTCACAGCTTCAATTCTCTTTCATATTCCCTTATTATTTTGGATGAAAATATTCAAAATGTTACAAAAAACTTAAGAAAGTAACAATGGATTTGTTATAATGTAATTTTACCAGCAAGAAGCAAACCCCTAAAGAGATAATTCACCAATCCTCATGTCAAAAACTCTTTCCCAAGTTAATGCTACATGTTCCATGAAGACAGATATTTTCCCGGATTTCTGTACATATGAAGTCATCTGCTAAATGTGCCATGAAGAAGCTTGCCATGCACATAACCTTTCTGTGAAAGAAGTTGAATACATATTCTAATTAGCAGTGCATCAAACTGTACAAAGCATAGGTGTAAGCCTTGTCCAAAGAATGCTTCATGCTGGAATATTTTTTCTTATGCCCTCAATCATGAAAAGTATGCAATAAATGATGTTAGTCATAACAGTGATAAGGTTATCATAATAAAAGCAGCAAAGTAAAGCTGTGAGAAAAAAGCCTAAAAAGAGAGAATCACTTTTTCAACTATATTACTATGTGCAACACTGACAAACATTCTCAGATTAGAGCTACCTTCTGAACATATATATCCAAAAGGTACAATAGAACAATTAAAGATTTACCAAAACAAGTCCTGTAAGTATTGTGCTTGTGCAATACTTTATACTGCCCAGATACCTCACCATTTCTTCATTTCCTAGGTTCCTAAGTCTGATGCCTATTCCTACCCGAAACTCCCTCAAGGGGGTGGCCAAGACATTAGAGTTTCCATAACATGAACTCCAGTGCCACATTTTAGCCTTTAATGCCTCACCCTTAACAGGCCACTGACAAATGGCAACTCTAGCGAAGTGACTGCAAAGACAATCTATTTATCTATAACTCTCACACTCGTTCCCTCTAGGAACTCATATCAAGGGGTGGCCACATTTTAGCCTTCAGTGCCTCACACTTAACGGGCCACTGACAAACGGCAACTCTAGCGAAATGACTGCAAAGACAATCTATCTATCTATATCTCTCACACCCGTTCCCTCCAGGAACTCCCATCAAGCGGTGGCCACGGCAAAAGAGTCTCCATTTATCCCTGTCCTTACATTTTTCCCTCACATACACCATTCCACACATTCTTCCACTATTTCTCTCCCTCCAGTATTCCTCCACCTACTTGCCTATGTCACAGGTGGTCTTCCACTCACACCAACCTCATCCATTGTACTACCACTCCACAATTCATTCCAACAGTTGTCCCCCTATACCATATATCCTTAACACATCCCATAAAGCATTCCACTCGACTGTCATATGCTTTCTCCATTTTCATAAAAGCTGCATACAACTTTTCACTTATCACTAAATACTTTTCCATGGTAATCTTTATGACAAAAATCTGATCCACACATCCCCTACCTTTCCTAAAATCCCATTGCTTTTCACTTATTCTGCATTCAGTCACTTCCATCACTTTGTCAATTCTTGCATACACTTTTCCTGGTATACCTCTATAACTGTTACATACATTCTTAGCAACTTTCCCTTTAAATAGAAGAATTATAATAGCTTTCACTCAATCCTCAGGCACAACCTTGTTTCCATGCTAAATTACATACAAGTTGCATTTACTCTTATCACACGTGTTCCTCCATCCTTTAGCATTTTGGCCATAATCCCATCTACTCCAGGTGCCTTTCCTACCTTCAGCCTCATTACTGCCCTTCTTCCCTTCCTTTTTGTTACAAGCCCTTGCACTTGTATCCTATCCTTCCATCCTCCATACCCATGCATGTAACAACTGCCACCTCCCCTTCTCCCTCACTCATCAGTTCTTCAAAATACTCTTTCCATCTTCCTTTCACTTCATCCTTTAGATTCAGCAACTCACTCACCTTCCTTACTTCTCACATTAACATTTCTACTCTTACATCCACCTCTTTCCCCTTTTCACGTACTTCCAGTAGTGTCTTATTACCCAAAAACTTTTCACTTAACTTCTTTCCAAAATCTTTATCTATTCTTTCTTTGCTTCCTCTACCAGCTTCCTAACACTCCACTTACATATTTTGTATTCTTCCCTCCTCCTTTGCTGAACTTCCACTGGTATATTCCTATTGAGCAATCTGTTATGTGCCTTTTTTTTTCTCTTCCACAGTATTTCTAATCTCTTCTGTCCACCATGCACTGTCCTTTTTATTCTTATATCTCACTACCCTGTGTCCAACTACTAATTCTACAACCTTTAATGGTATTTCTCTAAACATTTTAAAAACACCTCATTCACACATGACCGATTACCCACATTCACTGCACTTCCATCTGAACTTTCAGTTACCTTCCTTTCATCTCCTCCCTGCATGTTTTCTGATTCATCTTCTTGCTTGCATTCTTCCTTACATCATACCTCCACTTCTCCCTGATACTCATCCACACAAGAACAGCGAAATGATCAGTCTCCAAAGAATCCTCTCACAACTCTAGCATGTAGCACAGCTTTATCAATCTTTAATCCATTGCCACATACTCAATCAAAGCCTTTTGCTCTTCTCTTCCATCATTCCTCATCCATGTATATCTGTGGATCATCTTGGGTTGAAAAAGATGATTGCATGGAATAAACCCCTCTCAGCGCATATATCCACAAGATAATTTCCATTCTCATATAATCCAGGCACTCCCCATTTACCAACCATCTCACCAATTTCATTACATCCCACTTTTGCATTCACATCACCTAATATGACCACGCTTCTCTCATTCTCAAAACCATTTCTACAGTCATTTAAATATCTCCAAGAAAGCTTTACTTCATCTTTACTTTGTACAGTCTTCATATTCACAGGCACATAAAACATAAAAACTTACCCATGCATACTTCACAATCCCAATCTTTACTTTCACCCACACTGTTCTTGATCCATTCCATCCATGCTCTGTAAAACCCTCACACACTCTTGGTGATAGCAAAATTGCACATCCTTCTTTTCCTCTTCCCCCCATAATTCTCAATCATTCCTGTCTAAAACCTCCCATAACTTGCATTCATCATTTCCATTTTCACTTCACACACCTTGCCCAAGGATATGGGTTTCCCAAATCCCTACCATATCCATGCTAAAACTTTTAAACCTCTCCTCAAGCCCCTTCCTTTTACTCTCACTAGTCATCCCATTCACATTCAGCGCCACCACCCTTAACTGCTCGTCTCTTTTAATCCTCTGCATAACTGGTAGACTCCAGTGTCACTTCTCGGCCTTTTGTCCCTCACGCTTGACTGGTCAATGGCAAAGGGCAACTCCAACGCAGTGTTTCCGGAGCCACCAATGCTTCAAAATAGTCAGAAAAAAACAGCACACCAGGTATTTCTCTAAATCTAAAAGTAATGCCCTGATGAAGTTGGGTAACATCTCCCCCTTTAGTTCCATCCTTAAGGGGTGAAATAACGAGGTCACCACGAGAAGGCAGGGTGAGACTTGGATACTCTAGTAAAACTAGAGTATCCCCTCAAAATACTGAATCTTAATAACTTTTCCCAATTCTAAGCTTCTTTTTTACTTTTCAAAGTGGCAATACCTACTACCTCATTGGTTACAATACTGCTATTGTGCAGAGACTCCAACCTAATGCTCCTACTGACTGCTTCTACCTAATGCTCCTGCCTAATGTTCGTACCTACTAGCTATACCAGGTGTTTCTATCTAATGCTCCTGTCTACATGTTCCTGCCCACTACTTCTAGTTATTGCTCCTAGCATTTTGCCAAAAGGCCAGCTAGCACATAATCCAGCCTCCATGGTAGGGCAAGCCCATAGTGCTCTGCAGGAAAATCTAGTTACAAAAAATGAGCTGTGTGAGTTAAGTGTTGTTAAGGGTTATGTATGCCAAAAAGAAATCATGTGTTTGTGAATAGAATGCCAGTAACCCATGTGTGGGTGAGGCAGAAAAAAAAGACAGCTACCTGGGTCAGAGAAGTGGAACTTACATCCAGTGAAGTGCTGGATCACTTAGTAGCCATCACTAATCCTTACAACACCCAGGTGGGTAGTACTGGTAAAATACCTAACTGGTCATTAGCTGTCTATCAACTACTATGGACATTTTAAGAATAGAAAGGACTGGTAGAAGGGCTTCATAGTTTAAGGGTTAAAGGATACAGTCATACTGATATAATTTTTTCAATCATAATGAAATGAATCAAGGTAAGCTGACATAAACATAAGGCCCTTAATCTAGTCCTTCATGGAAACATATTTTTTCACAGGATTGAATGGTCAGCCACTGATGAGTTCCCAAGTGTTCATAAACCCTAGCTTTTGATGGAAATATTTGTAAAAGGAGAAGAAATACCAAAAAATGGAAAGAAAACCCTTTGGTGTATTTCAAGAATTTCCAACATATGCAGATGTCCAGACATCATATCCATTGCCCCACTCAGTTATAAGTGGCCCAAACTAAGCTGTTAGCTTTTTCAAACTGCAGTGCCAACACAAAAAGCTAAGATAATTTGTTTGTTATATAAAATAATGAACAAAACAATTACCTTACTACTTCTATTATCCTATTATGATGGTTATATGAATAAAACCAACACAACTGCTGATACATACACATACTCTGCCATATGCAAAGTTTCAGGCAAGACTGGCCTCTGTATGCTTGTGGTTATCGCACAAATGAAAAGTCACCTTTGGTGAGGTTTATCATCAGAATACAATCTCTGACACCTGTTCCAACTGGAACTCCCTCAAAGGGGTGGCCACGACAACAAAGTCTCCATAACTAAAGAACTCCATGCTCCTTCTTAGCCTTTGGTGCCTTGCCCTTAACAGGCCACAGGCAAAGGGCAAATTTGCAGAGGCTCCTACTACTTCTACCTAATGTTTCTACCTAATGCTCTAGCTTAAATGTTCTTACCTACAACTTCTATCTATTGCTCCTACCATTTTACTAAAATGCAGGGCAAGCACATAGTACTCACCCCAAGAAAATCTAGTGACAAAGAACGAACTGCGTGAGTTGTGTTGTCAAGTGTTACATATGACAAGGAGAGACTGTATGTTTGTGGACAGAATGCCAGTAACCCACATGTTAAAGAGGCAGAAAGAAAACACCTACCTAGGTCAGAAAAGTGTAGCTTGACAACCACTAAAGAGCTGGCTCACTAAGCAGATGTTACTAACCCTCCCACTACCCAAACAGGTAGTACTGATAATATATCTCCCAGATCACTGGATGCCCACCAACTACCTAATGAATACATTCTCATTGAAGATTTCTCACTCCGATGAAGTCCTTCCTTTCCCTGCTAATGGCTGCAGTGTAATTTTGAGGCTGCAAGAATCTCTGGAGTCTAGGGATTATATAATAACAATAGTACAAAAATTTCAAATACATCATTTATCTAACACAGTGGAGCTTTACACTGCTGAGGCAAAATTGCTCTAACCCTGTGATATCATGATGAATTGAGGGAATCAGAAGTTCCTCAACTGCATGCTTTCTAAAACATTACTAAAAGAAGTGATTCAATCACTCACAGGTTATCTACAAAAAAAAAAAAGCAAAATTACAAAGTGGACACATAAATCAAATACTGAGAGTCAGGAGCTACACACGACTGTGACGAGAGATGAACCACACACAACCTGTAAGCCAGGAGTAAATGAACTATCCATAATTTGTGAACTTGGTGATGAACAATACGCACCTTATTGGCCAGATGTAATAAACTACAAATAAAACTGTGAGCCAGGAGTGATGACTTGCATACAATTTGTAGGCCAAGAGTAATGAAGTAAACATAACTTGTGGCCCACATTTGATGAGCTACAAACAACTTGTGAGCCAGGATTGATTAACTCCACACAAATTATGAGCATCATCAAGGTATAACATACGTAAAAGGTGAGTGACATGTGATCTACGTTGTACCTTGACTTTAAAATAACTATGTACAACATATCTAAAAGGTGAGTGATATATGATCTGTGTTGTACCTTGACTAAAATAACTATTGGCCCAGTGAGTTTTCAAGGTAAAAGGGCTGTCTGAGGCTATGTGAATTTCTGGGCATGTACAAAAGTCCTTCCCTTCCATGTCCTCTTAGCCAAACACATACAAAAATACAAAAAATAAATACATTGCATTGGAATTACGCAGATTCCTCCTATTCTATACTAACCCTGCATCACAATGAGTAAATCTCCATTACTTATACTATCATTACTTATAATAAATAATACGTATGATTATTACTTACAATAATATTAAAATGCAAACAGCTTGATACGCTAATGATATGATTTGAGAGCATCTGTGCCCACCAGTGAATGAGAGAGGCAACAGGGGCTTACATCATCAAACAAAGTCCAAGCAAATTATCTACAAAATCTACTATCTCCTTTCATATTGTATTATGCTCAATGAGACTAATACCAAACCTCTTCCTCGGTTACTTTTAGATAAAAACTTACAACTCTCTCATCCAGCTCCTACAAATACCTTATCACTAAGGAATATTGGCAAATAGATTATGCCATCAGCCATCATGAACTCATTATTACTCACAAATATACTAAAACAATATTATGAATAATCGAAAGATCAAAAAATGTCACCAAAGCAATATTGTACTCTGGATACTATGCTGAAAATCTATTACACAGATCTACCAGCCATTCTAACACTAAAAGGCCAAGTAAAGACTGCAACCACAACTACTATAATTAAGCTGGAGTAAGCTTATATTCCTTGTCAAAACTACTAGCTTAACAAATTAGGTGCATTTCTTACGAGCAGTAATAAAACAACTTCTAAGTAGCATGACTGAATGACAGTTTAATATCATGAATTACCTAAGCTAGCCATCATGCAAAATAAGAAATGGAAGTGTATATCAAAATAGCCTTACCTGACTTCCATCAACTCCTCCAACATTCTAGAGGATATTGACAGTAAAAAACACAAAAATATTGGTATTCTAAACATTTCAATCATTCTTCTTTAACAAAGATAAAGAAAATACGCAAACAGTGATATGCCAAACTCTTCAACCATATTTCTTTTACTAAGTTGATCTATTCCCCAAACAGGCACAAGCAAAAATATGCACATCATAAATACTAAATCATAGAACTTTTAATCACGCTGTTAAAATCATCTGTGTATCTATTAATATCAACTCTTTTTCCAGTTTACAAAGGGTGGCCCAAGTGTACAGAAGCATACAACTTTTATGGGAATTACTTTGAGAAAAGGTGTCCCTAATATTGCAAGCTTGCAAAGGGTAGTGATGCCTGAATTCCCTGGAGTATACTTCCTCCTGTGATACCTAGGTACATAATCCACACCAGTACAACAATAAAAGTAAGACGCATCTCATTAAAGTGCTAGTTCATTCAATGACCTTTATTACCTAGCATTATTGACATCATAACCCATTTTTTCATGAAATGAAGGTTATCATTAACTTTTACCCTAAATGTTATGAACTGGTAATAACAGTAAAATTATGCAACCGTAAGTAATAGAGAAGTAAAAATATCCAAATACATTTTAGATATGCTGTACAAAATTTACCCTTTCACTGCCAGTCAAAATAATCAAGGTCATTCTGAGTGTGGGATATTTTCAAATATTCTAAAAAAAATCAGATAATCAAAAGTTCACTTAAAAAAACAAACAGAATGTTTCCAACAGTTTTCTTATCTTTGTAAAATTTTCCAACATAATACCTTCCACTGATTAGCTGGAGAGTTCACAGAGGGTCTCCTCTAGTACACCTCTATACACTTCTACATGATTCAATCAGTATCACAAGGAGCAAGTAAAAAAAGGAAGCAGGAAAATACACAGAATGGTAGTTATTATAATAAAAGAAGAAGTAAAACTTAGTATAAATACTAAAAAGTTAGCATGTGATTTCAGAGGGCCTGGTAACCAAGGAGCCACACTGACAGACCAAAGAAAACCAGCTTTAACACAGAAGATATTTTCCTTCTATCATGTCTACTTCATTTTTAACTGAGCCTTGAAGTCCACCATGTGGGATGCCTGTACTGCCTCTTTTTACAAAATGAAAAGGTAGGCCAGCCTAAAATAATGTGAAATACTTTATGCAGCTAGATTTCATCTTCCCTCCTTTTATATGTACCACTTACCCTTCATATTCAGCTGTACACAAAACAGCAGTCTGTCCTTTTCAGTAAAATAACCACATCAATAACAGATGATAAAAGACTCCACAGCATCCAAGACATGACAACAAAAATACTTTACATCCCAATTGTTCCTTTCTTTCTTTCTTTCGTACTATTCGCCATTTCCCGCAATAGCGAGGTAGCGTTAAGAACAGAGGACTGGGCCTTTGAGAGAATATCCTCACCTGGCCCCCTTCTCTGTTCCTTCTTTTGGAAAATTGAAAAAAACGAGAGGGGAGGATTTCCAGCAACCCGCTCCCTCCCCTTTTAGTCGCCTTCTACGACACGCAGGGAATACGTGGGAAGCATTCTTTCTCCTATTTCCAGGAATTTCAGGATCTATAATGACTATACAACTGTTTGAACTGCAAGATAAAAACTGATTTAAGACACTAATTGAAGAGATTTCAAAGGTGAGTTTTCAAATCACCATAAGGTGTGCATTAACTTAAAAGAGCCTAAGGAGTGATCAATAATGAAGGTGTGATCAGAGCTGACATGCTAAGTGAAACATGAACAGTATACAAAATAGTGAGAGTACTACTCAGAGAGTTTGTGAATGAAGAATAATGGTGAGTAAATGAAACAAAGAAGATTTTGAATGAATTTCGAATGCAACAGAAAAGAGGACTGGCAAAGTGGGGAAAGGCATGGTGGGATGAGGATATAAAAAGATCAATCAGAGAAACTATACCAATTATATTTTGTTACTTTTCTGTGATACCTAGGTATACCTAGGCATATGATAGAGTTGATAGAGATGCTCTGTGGAAGGTATTAAGAATATATGGTGTGGGAGGCAAGTTGTTAGAAGCAGTGAAAAGTTTTTATCGAGGATGTAAGGCATGTGTACGTGTAGGAAGAGAGGAAAGTGATTGGTTCTCAGTGAATGTAGGTTTGCGGCAGGGGTGTGTGATGTCTCCATGGTTGTTTAATTTGTTTATGGATGGGGTTGTTAGGGAGGTGAACGCAAGAGTTTTGGAAAGAGGGGCAAGTATGCAGTCTGTTGTGGATGAGAGAGCTTGGGAAGTGAGTCAGTTGTTGTTCGCTGATGATACAGCGCTGGTGGCTGATTCATGTGAGAAACTGCAGAAGCTGGTGACTGAGTTTGGTAAAGTGTATGAAAGAAGAAAGTTAAGAGTAAATGTGAATAAGAGCAAGGTTATTAGGTACAGTAGGGTTGAGGGTCAAGTCAACTGGGAGGTAAGTTTGAATGGAGAAAAACTGGAGGAAGTAAAGTGTTTTAGATATCTGGGAGTGGATCTGGCAGTGGATGGAACCACGGAAGCGGAAGTGAATCATAGGGTGGGGGAGGGGGCGAAAATCCTGGGAGCCTTGAAGAATGTTTGGAAGTCGAGAACATTATCTCGGAAAGCAAAAATGGGTATGTTTGAAGGAATAGTGGTTCCAACAACGTTGTATGGTTGCGAGGCGTGGGCTATGGATAGTAGTAGTGCGCAGGAGGGTGGATGTGCTGGAAATGAGATGTTTGAGGACAATGTGTGGTGTGAGGTGGTTTGATCGAGTAAGTAACGTAGGGTAAGAGAGATGTGTGGAAATAAAAAGAGCGTGGTTGAGAGAGCAGAAGAGGGTGTTTTGAAATGGTTTGGGCACATGGAGAGAATAAGTGAGGAAAGATTGACCAAGAGGATATATGTGTCGGAGGTAGAGGGAACGAGGAGAAGTGGGAGACCAAATTGGAGGTGGAAAGATGGAGTGAAAAAGATTTTGAGTGATCGGGGCCTGAACATGCAGGAGGGTGAAAGGCGGGCAAGGAATAGAGTGAATTGGATCGATGTGGTATACCGGGGTTGACGTGCTGTCAGTGGATTGAATCAGGGCATGTGAAGCGTCTGGGGTAAACCATGGAAAGTTGTGTGGGGCCTGGATGTGGAAAGGGAGCTGTGGTTTCGGGCATTATTGCATGACAGCTAGAAACTGAGTGTGAACAAATGGGGCCTTTGTTGTCTTCTCCTAGCGCTACCTCGCACACATGAGGGGGGAGGGGGATGGTATTCCATGTGTGGCGAGGTGGCGATGGGAATGAATAAAGGCAGACAGTGTGAATTGTGTGCATGGGTATATATGTATGTGTCTGTGTGTGTATATATATGTGTACATTGAGATGTATAGGTATGTATATTTGCGTGTGTGGACGTGTATGTATATACATGTGTATGGGGGTGGGTTGGGCCATTTCTTTCGTCTGTTTCCTTGCGCTGCGCTACCTCGCAAACACTGGAGACAGCGACAAAGCAAAATAAATAAATAAATATACTTTTCTGTATTTTTAGCCCTTTTGTTTTTACCTCATTTCAGATCCAACTTCAAAGAGGACTTCTGTCTGTGACCAGAACCTACAACATTGAAGAATCTATCAAATCATATTCCCACCAATCAATCTCACAATTTATCTATCGATCTATTTATCTTAAACTTCTTTTTCACTTACCTACACAGTCCCTCCCTTGGAACCCTTCTATGGAACTCCTGCAGCACTAGGTGGAGATACAGGTCAAGGAGTGTGATGACGTTGAGTGTAAGTCTGTGTAAAGTGAGCGTAAGAAAGTTTTGGAGTAAGTATTAAGTTTCCAATAAGGGGATGCATCTTGGGCATGAGGAGTCTTAAGTCAAGTTGAAGAGGTGTGTGTAATGTTGTAAGGATGGGTGGTGTCCATGTTGTAGTAGGGATGGGTGGTGTCCAGAGTGAGATAAGAAAGTGTAACTCGTTTATATCTTAGAGTGTGGTTTCTGATGGGCATATTTCTGGTTGGGTGTGTTTATGACTGAGTTTGGAGGGCAGCTGTCTGGTGCTCGTTGAATTATTTCATTGTTATATTTGTTGTGGTTGTGGGGATGTGTGAGTACTGGCAGCTGAAGTGTGAAGCATGAGTAAGCTTTTCATTCCTACTTGTAGGTTTGTGGTTAGTTAACAAGTGTTTAAGAAAGGAAGGGTTTAGTGCTATTGCAAAAAACTGAGTGCTGAGCATACTGTGGTTGGAGTGTATGGGGAGGACCTTCATTTCACTGGGATGTGTTATTGTCCTGGAAAGATCTTTATTTCACTGAGATGGGTTAACTCTTTCTGGTTCCCAGGCAGCCAGTGACTCTTCTGAGGGTTCTGTTTCATGTGGTTTGCAGCTTTGTTACATCTTCTTTGGTAGGCTGAATGACCAGGCGTGTGAATCACAGTTTAGGGTTTAGGGTGAAGTGGATGAATTGGTTGCAGAGGATATGACAGAATTTTTTTTTTTTCTTGTCTAAATCTGATACCAGTAAGCATTCTAAGCACAAATGTTTGTTGCTTTGGTGTTGATATCTATGGTGAAGGGAGCTGATGTCATGTTTGTGTTGTAAGAGATCCAACTGGCTATTGGGTGGTGAATCAACTGCATATATGAGCGTCTTTAGTGAATTAATGATGTAGCTGTTAGCGTTCCTGACCATGATGCATTCAAGGGCCACCCAGGGTCAAGTGTGTAGGTTCAACTCCTGGTTATAGCAGTCAGTCCACAGTCATCCCAACTGTTCATCCACCCCTAGGAGTTGGTTGATAAAATGTGTACCTGGCTTAGTCATCTTTTCCTTATGCTACCATGCTTATGCCTGATGTAGCAAACACATTGAAAATGCATTCATATGGTTTATATGGTTGGTAAGGATATTCAATGTATGTATGGATCATGGTGAGGTGCCTGAAGACTGGCAATATGCATGTACAGTGCCATTGTACAAAGGTAAAGGGGATAAATGTGAGTGTTCGAACTACAGAGTCATAGGTTTGTTGAGTATTCCTGGAAAGTTGTATGGGTGGGCACTGATTAAGCATGTGAAGGCATGTTCAGAGCATCGGACTGGGGAGGAGCAGTGTGGTTTCAGAAGTGGTAGAGGATGTGTGGATCAGGTATTTGCTTTGAAGAATGTGTGAGAAAAATACTCAGAGAAACAGATGGAGTTGTATGTGGCATTTATGGATCTGGAGAAGGCATATGACAGGATGGATAGAGATGCTTTGTGGAAGGTCTTAAGAGTATATGGTGAGGGAAGTAAGCTGCTAGAAGCAGTGAGAAGTTATCATCAAAGGTGTAAGGCATTTGTAAGAGCAGGAAGAGAGGAAGGTCAGTCTGCAGCAGGGGTGTGTGATGTCCCCATGGTTGTTTAATTTGTTTATGGATGGGGTGGTTAGGGAGGTAAATGCAAGAGTTTTGGAGAGAGGAGCAAGTATGCAGTCCAATGGGGAGGAGAGGGCCTGGGAAGTGGGTCAGTTGTTGTTCGCTGACAATACAGCACTGGTGGTTGATTTGAGTGAGAAACTGCAGAAATTGGTGACAATTTGGAAAAGTGTGTGAAAGGAGAAAGTTGAGAGTAAATGTGAATAAGAGCAAAATTATTAGGTTCAGCAGGGTTAAGGGACAAGTTACTTGGGATGTGAGTTTGAATGGAGAAAAAGTGGGAGACATGAAGTGTTTTAGATATCTGGGAGGGGACTTGGCAGTGAATGGAACCATAGAAGTGGAAGTGAGTCAAGGGGGGGAAGGGGGGCATGCAAACGTTCTGGGAGCAATGAAGAATGTGTGGAGAGAACATTATTTCAGAGAGCAAAAATAGGTACGTTTGAAGGAACAGTAGTTCCAACAATATTATATGGTTGCAAGGTATGGGCTATAAAATGGGTTGTACAGAGGAGGGTGGATGTTTTGGAAATTAAATGTCTGAGGACAATAAGTGTTGTGAGGTGGTCTGATCGAGTAAGTAATGAAAGGATAAGAGAGATGTGTGGTAATATAAAGAGTGTAGTTAAGAGAGCAAAAGAGGATGTGTTGAAATGGTTTGGACATATGGAAAAAATGAGTGATGAAAGGTTGACAAAGAGGATATATGAGTCAGAGGTGGAGGGAACAAGGAAAAGTGGGAGACTAATTGGGGGTGGAAGGATGGAGTGAAAAAGATTTTGAGCTATCTGGGCCTGAACACGCAGGAGGGTGAGAGATGTGCAAGGAGTACAGTGAGTTGGAACAATGTGGTATACCAGGGTCAATGTGCTGTCAACAGTCTGAACCAAGGCATGTGAAATGTCAGGAGTAAACCATGGAAAGATCTGTGGGGGCTGGATGTGGATAGGGACCCATGGTTTAGGTGCATTACACATGACAATGGGATGACCTTGATTAGGGCCTCAGCTGCCCGTGCCATCTCAGATAACATAAAAAAAAAAAGAACAGAGATCCACAGTCTCAAAACCAAAGAAAGGCAAAAGGCAGTAATAACCAATTCCCTGGGATAAACTTACAACCAGAAATACAAACACACATCAAGTGACGGTGCAAAAGGAAGGAATGGATATGAAAATGCAAGTCAAAAAACAAATTTTTTTTTTTCATTTTTATATGTTTGCCTTGTCCTACCATGGCAAGGTGGCATTAGCAATAAACGAGTGAGCTTATGAAGAAAAAATCTTTGCTTGGGTCTTTTCATGCCTTCTGTTAGAAAGTAATAATACAGGAAGAGAGGATTTCCAGTGCCCTTCCCCACCAACTCCAGGTTCTCCTGGTCACCTACTGCAACATGCAGTCACTCAGTAAATATCATACATCTGGTTAAATGTTCCACAGGAGCTGAAGAAAAGTTTACTCTACATATGCCTTAACCATTAGTTAAATATCTTCTGTTAAAATATCAGCAATGCACAACCAATCATATTTCAAGTACAGTCAGAGAAAACTGATGAGACTGAAGCAAGGAGTCACTTGGTCAAGAAGGAGGAACTGCAATGCATGTACAAGGTAGGCAAATGAAATTAACTTAAACATTTTGCACAAACCCAGCTGCCTGGAACTGCTTTCTCTGGTTTTTACTCAAATAGATAGACCAGGTAGCTCTCTAGAGTGGACTACAAGGCAAAAAAAGAACTCCATTGTCTAGTTTCCAAAGAAAAGAACTTCTCCCATTGTAATGCTTCTAATAATAACCAAGGCTGACTATTATATCTCCCTAACTAAAACTGCTGATCCTACTTTCAAGCAACACTAAAAACATTTCCCTTTGAACTAACCTGCTTGACCATCTTCATAATCTTATGATTCTTCTGGTGCTGGAGGGAAGCAACCTTAGGGATGACCTCCAGTACACGGCCTACAGCCTTGGTGCGACCTTCACGGAACACCTGTCAACATCAGGTACTTTAGCTTAGCATAATGCTGTCTGTATATGTCAGTAGGCAAAATGGACATTCATACTTAAAAAGCAATTCTTCCCTGAAAATATGATAACAAAGTAAGATGAATATCAATGCTTATATGAACAAACTAGTAAAGAGGTGTACAGATTAGGGACTGGATTCCATGTTACTTCTAACAGGTATGAATCCAGCCAATGTAACAAAGTCATTCCACAGAAAGTTAAAGTTATTATGTGCATTATCATACTTTTTCATATGTATTAACTACTTCCTGCACAAGCATGGTAGTGTCAAGTACATAAAACTGCACATTACAAGAAGAAATTCATAGTTTCTTCCTTTGTTCCTCCTTTTGGAGAGTAATAATTCAGGAGGGAAGGATTTCAAGCCCCTAGCTCCCCCTTGCCCCAGTTAATCTTCCCCTATGATTGAAGAAATATGTGGGCAGTATTCATTCTCCCCTATCCCGAGGAATTTTATTGAGCTCTTCTGTATGTTAAAAAAAAAAGGTTTCATTCGTGCAAGTACAAGTAAATGGTATCATTGACAATGTCAGTGTTTCACACACTCATGATCTTGCCCAAATAGCCCAGTTCTTGGGGAAAGGCCTATTCTACAAGTAAAATCTTTACTAACCTCAGCTAAAGCATACAGCTGAGGTAAAAGAAGGAAAAATAATTTTTAGGTTGGACTGTTTCTAAATTCTGAGATAGCTAGAGGGATGATTTTTAGTCAGTCTTATCCAGATACAGTAACTGAGACATGACAAAGAATGCACTCTTTACTGAATGTCTACCACTCAAAAATATTTCTTCATAGGCCAGTGATTTCTTCAAGGGCTTGAGCAATCACTGCCTCCAAAACTCAACGAACTGTTACAACAATATCAACCACCCTGATGTCGCTAAGTTTGTTCCTGATCAAAAATTGTGAGAAAAGCACCTGTTGCAATAAAATCAGGTCAACCATAACCACACATCATGAATGTGTTCTAAACTCAACAGAGTTTCAAAGATAATTCCATTACTGGAAGAGAATAACACAAACTCACAAACTGCTACAATGCATCCTGCATCACTATGTACAATGAAAGAGAAAAGTTAGTGTCAGTAAAGGAGACACACCAAACATGTATAACTTGCTTTGTTTTTGGAAATCTTCTATCCCCACAGCTCATCCCAAGACCTAGTTGGCATATTACTTCAACACTCAGTCAGATTGTTTTGGCCCCAGCTCTTAGGCCTACATAACCATCATATCCAGATTCGTCTGCTACTTTTTTTACCACAGATCCTTATCAAGGCCTTTCCAAACTTTACTACAATGGTTTCTAGTGGATACACACAGCATTTATTTCTTGTGCGTTAATGTGCGATCATGTAAAGCACAACTTCAAATGACTACAATAGTTGAAAATTAACACTTCTGCGAGGTACTCTGAATCTGGACAAATTATACTTTCACAATAAAAACACACCTAAATAACTTGAATTAAAAAACATATAAACATATAGAGATGCTCTGTGGAAGGTATTAAGAATATATGGTGTGGGAAGAAGTGATTGGTTCTCAGTGAATGTAGGTTTGCGGCAGGGGTGCGTGATGTCTCCATGGTTGTTTAATTTGTTTATGGATGGGGTTGTTAGGGAGGTAAATGCAAGAGTTTTGGAAAGAGGGGCAAGTATGAAGTCTGTTGGGGATGAGAGAGCTTGGGAAGTGAGTCAGTTGTTGTTCGCTGATGATACAGCGCTGGTGGCTGATTCATGTGAGAAACTGCAGAAGCTGGTGACTGAGTTTGGTAAAGTGTGTGAAAGAAGAAAGTTAAGAGTAAATGTGAATAAGAGCAAGGTAATTAGGCTACAGTAGGGTTGAGGGTCAAGTCAATTGGGAGGTAAGTTTGAATGGAGAAAAACTGGAGGAAGTAAAGTGTTTTAGATATCTGGGAGTGGATCTGGCAGCGGATGGAACCATGGAAGCGGAGGTGGATCATAGGGTGGGGGAGGGGGCGAAAATCCTGGGAGCCTTGAAGAATGTGTGGAAGTCGAGAACATTATCTCGGAAAGCAAAAATGGGTATGTTTGAAGGAACAGTGGTTCCAACAATGTTGTATGGTTGCGAGGCGTGGGCTATGGATAGAGTTGTGCGCAGGAGGATGGATGTGCTGGAAGTGAGATGTTGGAGGACAATGTGTGGTGTGAGGTGGTTTGATCGAGTAAGTAACATAAGGGTAAGAGAGATGTGTGGAAATAAAAAGAGCGTGGTTGAGAGAGCAGAAGAGGGTGTTTTGAAGTGGTTTGGGCACATGGAGAGAATGAGTGAGAAAAGATTGACCAAGAGGATATATGTGTCGGAGGTGGACGGAACGAGGAGAAGTGGGAGACCAAATTGGAGGTGGAAAGATGGAGTGAAAAAGATTTTGTGTGATCAGGGCCTGAACATGCAGGAGGGTGAAAGGAGGGCAAGGAATAGAGCGAATTGGATCGATGTGGTATACCGGGGTCGACGTGCTGTCAGTGGATTGAATCAGGGCATGTGAAGCGTCTGGGGTAAACCATGGAAAGCTGTGTAGGTATGTATATTTGCGTGTGTGGACGTATGTATATACATGTGTACGGGGGTGGGTTGGGCCATTTCTTTCGTCTGTTTCCTTGCGCTACCTCGCAAACGCGGGAGACCGACAAAAAAAAAAAAAAATCAACTGAAGTTATTCCCTATTCCACATGTAAACAGACACTTTTAATACAAGTGGTGGATGAATTGAACAGACTGACTTGAGGACATGGTTAATGAAGATGACATACATAAATTCTAGAGGTTGTATGACAGTAGGAAGCGTTCAAGTAATAGGGCCCTACGACTATAAAACTACCTTTCTGTACAGTTCAAATAGGAAATTACAACATGTAATTAGTAATGACATCAAGGGAGTGGCAGGGAGGGGAGAAATAAGTTTACAATCTGCCCAATGACAGTATCTCTCCGGGCCCATGATGGCCCAAGTTACTCTTGCACACTACCAACAATATGAAACACATAAAACCAAGAAACAATGCTTAAACAGCATAAAAGCAATGCACCAAGCTTCCTGGAGTTTATATAGTTCTCACAAACGTAAATATACAAAACCATACATCTGTGAAACATCTTTCAGGTAAACAGCTATAAACAAACTAAAAGCTGATTGACAGAGCTCAAGATGTAGTCACCATGGATATTAAATTATAATTAAAATCTGAAATTACAACTAAAACCCATGCTAACACTTCAGGTGCTATGGTACTAAACTAAGACAAGAAGCTTCAAGAGGAAATGGATAGATATCTGCCAGAAAATACTAACCTGTGTCAACACAGCTGGGTTAGGAATGTGTACGGTGTGAAGTTGGAGAAGATATAACTGGTTTTCAAGATGAACTAACATATCTCCAGGAAAATCAGGTGCAGAAGCAACATTTTGAAAGTCTACCGTACACTGAATTTTGCGTTCAACTCAAGGATAAGCCTATTCTGCCTTGTGAGGCTGAAAAAGTTCTTCTTCCTTTCCCTTCCATATACCTCTGTGAATGAGGCTTTTCAGCTCTTGTGACGATCAAGACTAAAGCAAGGAAACACCAGAATCCTCAGCATTATTTGCGCTGTTCCCTATCCATCAACATAAAGCCAAATCTGGAAGAACTTGCCCATAAAATGAAGGAACATCATGTCAGCCACTAAAATACTAAATGTTTTCTTCCTTTTAAATTTTTGCAATGAAGTCCATTTGAAGAAAGAAATTATCAAATTCTTGTCATTTGTGTGATCACAGAAAAGCATCACCATGGTAACCAGTTTTTGTTTACTAAATTCATAAACAAAGAATCAAGAGTCAGAAGGGCTCATTCATGAAGCAGTGTCATAGTTGCCAGTCAAAAGTTTGGTAATCTTTGCTTGCCTAATTATGCAAAAATTACATTCGCATGAAGTTTTGCCTTTCATTTTTGTCTATCAGTATGAATACTGAAATTTACTGATTGTCAAATTAAAGTAAAATTCAGTAAAATTTAATAGATAAAACTAAATTAAATAACACTGAAACTATGTTTTTGCCCTGAGGGTCACCAGACCAAAAAATTCTGTGTTCAAGGTCACATCCAAAAAGGTTTGGGAAACACTGCTTCAGGATAAAGGCAAAAGCTAAAAACTCTCTATTTCATCACAAACTAAAGAACACAAACAAACTGCTTCAAATTTCTTTATGAGCAAACATGCAATACTGTTCATTAAAAGGTTAAGAAACAGCACTGGAGTTCACCAGTTATGGAGACTTTAGCCTAGGCCACCTCCTTCAGGGAATTCTCCAAGGGAATGTGCATCTAAGATACATAGATATATAGACAGATAGATAGATTCTCTCTCTCCTAGCTTTGAACAATATGAGGTCTTGTCAAATGGTAAACTTCAAGTTGGTTTCTAAATCAAATGGCCCCATAAAGTTTGTGGAGTTTACAACTATATGCTTAATTTGCTGTATAATTTTTGAAAGTACTGCTATATTAAACCTGATATAATGCTTGCTATCGCTGGAGACAGAGGAGACAGAATATTTCCCAAGTATTCCCTGTGTGTCGTAGAAGGCGCCAAAAGGGAAGGGTGCAGGGTACTGGAAATCTTCCCCTCCCAATTTTACTTTTCCAAAAGGAACAGAGAAGGGGGCCAAGTGAGGATATTCCCTCTAAGGCTTAGCCCTCTGTTCTTAACACTACCTCACTAATGTGGGAAATGGTGAATATATATGAAAAAAATAAAGTTTGCTATTCCCTCTTGCATTGTGAGTACCACCAGAAACCTAGACACCTCTCAAATGTTAAGAAAAGAATTATTTATTTTGCTTTATTTATTTATTTTGCTTTGTCGCTGTCTCCCGCGTTAGCGAGGTAGTGCAAGGAAACAGACGAAAGAATGGCCCAACCCACCCACATACACATGTATATACATACACGTCCACACACGCAAGTATACATACATATACATCTCAATGTACACATATATATACACACACAGACATATACATATATACACATGCACATAATTCATACTGTCTGCCTTTATTTGTTCCCATCGCCACCTCGCCACACATGGAATAACAACCCCCTCCCCACTCATGTGTGCGAGGTAGCGCAAGGAAAAGACACCAAAGGCCCCATTCGTTCACACTCAGTCTCTAGCTGTCATGTAATAATGCACCGAAACCACAGCTCCCTTTCCACATCCAGGCCCCACACAACTTTCCATGGTTTACCCCAGACACTTCACATGCCCTGGTTCGATCCATTGACAGCACGTCGACCCCGGTATACCACATCGTTCCAATTCACTCTATTCCTTGCACGCCTTTCACCCTCCTGCATGTTCAGGCCCCGATCACTCAAAATCTTTTTCACTCCATCTTTCCACCTCCAATTTGGTCTCCCACTGCTCCTCGTTCCCTCCACCTCTGGCACATATATCCTCTTGGTCAATCTTTCCTCACTCATTCTCTCCATGTGACCAAACCATTTCAAAACACCCTCTTCTGCTCTCTCAACCACACTCTTTTTATTTCCACACATCTCTCTTACCCTTACATTACTTACTCGATCAAACCACCTCACACCACATATTGTCCTCAAACATCTCATTTCCAGCACATCCACCCTCCTGCGCACAACTCTATCCATAGCCCACGCCTCGCAACCATACAACATTGTTGGAACCACTATTCCTTCAAACATACCCATTTTTGCTTTCCGAGATAATGTTCTCGACTTCCAAACTTTCTTCAAGGCTCCCAGAATTTTTGCCCCCTCCCCCACCCTATGATTCACTACCGCTTCCATGGTTCCATCCGCTGCCAGATCCACTCCCAGATATCTAAAACACTTTACTTCCTCCAGTTTTTCTCCATTCAAACTTACCTCCCAATTGACTTGACCCTCAACCCTACTGTACCTAATAACCTTGCTCTTATTCACATTTACTCTTAACTTTCTTCTTTCACACACTTTACCAAACTCAGTCACCAGCTTCTGCAGTTTCTTACATGAATCAGCCACCAGTGCTGTATCATCAGCGAACAACAACTGACTCACTTCCCAAGCTCTCTCATCCACAACAGACTGCATACTTGCCCCTCTTTCCAAGACTGCATACTTGCCCCTCTTTCCAAAACTCTTGCATTCACCTCCCTAACAACCCCATCCATAAACAAATTAAACAACCATGGAGACATCACACACCCCTGCTGCAAACCTACATTCACTGAGAACCAATCACTTTCCTCTCTTCCTACACGTACACATGCCTTACATCCTTGATAAAAACTTTTCACTGCTTCTAACAACTTGCCTCCCACACCATATATTCTTAAAACCTTCCACAGAGCATCTCTATCAACTCTATTATATGCCTTCTCCAGATCCATAAATGCTACATACAAATCCATTTGTTTTTCTAAGTATTTCTCACGTACATTCTTCAAAGCAAACACCTGATCCACACATCCTCTACCAATTCTGAAACCACGCTGCTCTTCCCCAATCTGATGCTCCGTACATGCCTTCACCCTCTCAATCAATACCCTCCCATATAATTTACCAGGAATACTCAACAAACTTATACCTCTGTAATTTGAGCACTCGCTCTTATCCCCTTTGCCTTTGTACAATGGCACTATGCAAGCATTCCGCCAATCCTCAGGCACCTCACCATGAATCATACATACATTAAATAACCTTACCAACCAGTCAACAATACAGTCATCCCCTTTTTTTTTAATAAATTCCACTGCAATACCATCCAAACCTGCTGCCTTGCCGGCTTTCATCTTCCGTAAAGCTTTTACTACCTTTTCTCTATTTCTTTCTTTCTTTCGTACTATTCGCCATTTCCCACGTCAGTGAGGTAGCGTTAAGAACAGAGGAATGGGCCTTTGAGGGAACATCCTCACCTGGCCCCCTTCTCTGTTCCTTCTTTTGGAAAATTGAAAAAAACGAGAGGGGAGGATTTCCAGCCACCCGCTCCCTCCCCTTTTAGTCGCCTTCTACGACACGCAGGGAATACATGGGAAGTATTCTTTCTCCCCTATCCCCTATCCCCTATCCCTATCCCCTATCTCTATTTACCAAATCATTTTCCCTAACCCTCTCACTTTGCACACCACCTCGACCAAAACACCCTATATCTGCCACTCTATCATCAAACACATTCAACAACCCTTCAAAATACTCACTCCATCTCCTTCTCACATCACCACTACTTGTTATCACCTCCCCATTAGCCCCCTTCACTGAAGTTCCCATTTGCTCCCTTGTCTTACGCACTTTATTTACCACCTTCCGAAACATCTTTTTATTCTCCCTAAAATTTAATGATACTCTCTCACCCCAACTCTCATTTGCCCTTTTTTTCACCTCTTGCACCTTTCTCTTGACCTCCTGCCTCTTTCTTTTATACCTCTCCCACTCATTTGCATTTTTTTCCCTGCAAAAATCGTCCAAATGCCTCTCTCTTCTCTTTCACTAATAATCAGATATAATTCCCATAACAACTTAATATTCTCTCTAAAATGAAAAAACAAATAAGGAAACATATAACACAAACCTACAATAATAAGGTGTCTCCATAAGCCTCATATTCATTTGAAACTGATACAGCATGAAATAAACTGTTCACCTGAATAGCATTACCATTTTTAATCCACTCTTGAGGTATTCTGGATGTTTGATGAACCGGAAGTGAACAATAGCCTTATCTCCCGTTCTCAGACACTCCTTGTCCATAGCAATGATAGATGCAGTCTGTCGTACTGAGCCCACATGAACCATGGCCTGATACTTTGTACTGATAGTTGTTGGGTGATGTAGAACCAATATCTCTCCCTGAAAACATGGATTTCCTTTAACAGTAATACCTTATAACTCATTTTCAAACTGGTCTGACACACAACGTTTCTTTCTGCACTGTATCAGCCTAGACATTTCATAAACAGAAAATAATTCCCTTGTTCCTCATGCAAATTCCTGTGCAGGACAGTCTCTGTTGTTACAATAAAAAATTATAAAAAAAGCCATTCAAAAATTGCTAAATTAGATACAAACCATGTCTCATTCATGAAAGTTTCTTCTCAGTATTACAATACCAAGAGACCATGAAATAATTTGCATTATTATAAACCAACCACCACAGGCCACACAAAGCAATGCCAATCTTTACTTTATCATACATCAACCACCATGGCCACATAAAGCAAAGCCAATCAAGAATCCTTCCCAGAGCACTGGATCCATATCCGAAATCATTTAGAATGAAAGCGGGAAGACAAGAATTAGAACACAGGGTCAGTCTAATTATTGTTACAGAAGACATATATACACTTTATTCCTGAAAGATGGTTTGAATATGAAAATAGACTAACACACTTCATACTTCTCACATGTAATGTACCATCGCTGTCCTCAAAAAGTGTACTGAAAACATAATGCAAACACTGCCACCATTGGATGCCTCTCCTTACCTAACAACAAACAATCCAGAAAAAAATTATTCTTTTCTAAAGCCAAATCCACATTTTGTTAATCTTGAAAACACCACAACCTTATTTAGAAAGAATAAATTTACAATTAATAATTCCCCAACAAACCCAAAGAACAGGATATATACCTAATCACTTGAATGCTCTGAAATATGAGAGAATTTTAGCTCTACAAGTATGAAAAACCACTTCTCTACCAAAGGCAGAGCCCTATGAGCAACAGGAGCACTTGCTTGCAAAGAGTCTTAAATTTCTCCTTTCACACACTCTCCCAAACTCAGACACTAGCTCTTTCTCACTCAGACCTATGTCATCCAGAAACAGTAAATGATTCACCTCCCAGCTTCCCAACTGAAAATATATAGATATATATATATATATATATATATATATATACATACAAATAGATTTGTATGTAGCATTTATGGATCTGGAGAAGGCATATGATAGATACATACAAATAGATTTGTATGTAGCATTTATGGATCTGGAGAAGGCATATGATAGAGTTGATAGAGATGCTCTGTGGAAGGTATTAAGATTATATGGTGTGGGAGGCAAGTTGTTAGAAGCAGTGAAAAGTTTTTATCGAGGATGTAAGGCATGTGTACGTGTAGGAAGAGAGGAAAGTGATTGGTTCTCAGTGAATGCAGGTTTGCGGCAGGGGTGTGTGATGTCTCCATGGTTGTTTAATTTGTTTATGGATGGGGTTGTTAGGGAGGTGAATGCAAGAGTTTTGGAAAGAGGGGCAAGTATGAAGTCTGTTGGGGATGAGAGAGCTTGGGAAGTGAGTCAGTTGTTGTTCGCTGATGATACAGCGCTGGTGGCTGATTCATGTGAGAAACTGCAGAAGCTGGTGACTGAGTTTGGTAAAGTGTGTGAAAGAAGAAAGTTAAGAGTAAATGTGAATAAGAGCAAGGTTATTAGGTACAGTAGGGTTGAGGGTCAAGTCAATTGGGAGGTAAGTTTGAATGGAGAAAAACTGGAGGAAGTAAAGTGTTTTAGATATCTGGGAGTGGATCTGGCAGCGGATGGAACCATGGAAGCGGATGTGGATCATAGGGTGGGGGAGGGGGCGAAAATCCTGGGAGCCTTGAAGAATGTGTGGAAGTCGAGAACATTATCTCGGAAAGCAAAAATGGGTATGTTTGAAGGAATAGTGGTTCCAACAATGTTGTATGGTTGCGAGGCGTGGGCTATGGATAGAGTTGTGCGCAGGAGGATGGATGTGCTGGAAATGAGATGTTTGAGGACAATGTGTGGTGTGAGGTGGTTTGATCGAGTAAGTAACGTAAGGGTAAGAGAGATGTGTGGAAATAAAAAGAGCGTGGTTGAGAGAGCAGAAGAGGGTGTTTTGAAATGGTTTGGGCACATGGAGAGAATGAGTGAGGAAAGATTGACCAAGAGGATATATGTGTCGGAGGTGGAGGGAACGAGGAGAAGTGGGAGACCAAATTGGAGGTGGAAAGATGGAGTGAAAAGATTTTGTGTGATCGGGGCCTGAACATGCAGGAGGGTGAAAGGAGGGCAAGGAATAGAGTGAATTGGATCGATGTGGTATACCGGGGTTGACGTGCTGTCAGTGGATTGAATCAGGGCATGTGAAGCGTCTGGGGTAAACCATGGAAAGCTGTGTAGGTATGTATATTTGCGTGTGTGGACGTATGTATATACATGTGTACGGGGTGGGTTGGGCCATTTCTTTCGTCTGTTTCCTTGCGCTACCTCGCAAACGCGGGAGACCAAAACAAAAAAAAAAAAAATCAACTGAAGTTATTCCCTATTCCACATGTAAACAGACACTTTTAATACAAGTGGTGGATGAATTGAACAGACTGACTTGAGGACATGGTTAATGAAGATGACATACATAAATTCTAGAGGTTGTATGACAGTAGGAAGCGTTCAAGTAATAGGGCCCTACGACTATAAAACTACCTTTCTGTACAGTTCAAATAGGAAATTACAACATGTAATTAGTAATGACATCAAGGGAGTGGCAGGGAGGGGAGAAATAAGTTTACAATCTCCCCAATGACAGTATCTCTCCGGGCCCATGATGGCCCAAGTTACTCTTGCACACTACCAACAATATGAAACACATAAAACCAAGAAACAATGCTTAAACAGCATAAAAGCAATGCACCAAGCTTCCTGGAGTTTATATAGTTCTCACAAACGTAAATATACAAAACCATACATCTGTGAAACATCTTTCAGGTAAACAGCTATAAACAAACTAAAAGCTGATTGACAGAGCTCAAGATGTAGTCACCATGGATATTAAATTATAATTAAAATCTGAAATTACAACTAAAACCCATGCTAACACTTCAGGTGCTATGGTACTAAACTAAGACAAGAAGCTTCAAGAGGAAATGGATAGATATCTGCCAGAAAATACTAACCTGTGTCAACACAGCTGGGTTAGGAATGTGTACGGTGTGAAGTTGGAGAAGATATAACTGGTTTTCAAGATGAACTAACATATCTCCAGGAAAATCAGGTGCAGAAGCAACATTTTGAAAGTCTACCGTACACTGAATTTTGCGTTTCAACTCAAGGATAAGCCTATTCTGCCTTGTGAGGCTGAAAAAGTTCTTCTTCCTTTCCCTTCCATATACCTCTGTGAATGAGGCTTTTCAGCTCTTGTGACGATCAAGACTAAAGCAAGGAAACACCAGAATCCTCAGCATTATTTGCGCTGTTCCCTATCCATCAACATAAAGCCAAATCTGGAAGAACTTGCCCATAAAATGAAGGAACATCATGTCAGCCACTAAAATACTAAATGTTTTCTTCCTTTTAAATTTTTGCAATGAAGTCCATTTGAAGAAAGAAATTATCAAATTCTTGTCATTTGTGTGATCACAGAAAAGCATCACCATGGTAACCAGTTTTTGTTTACTAAATTCATAAACAAAGAATCAAGAGTCAGAAGGGCTCATTCATGAAGCAGTGTCATAGTTGCCAGTCAAAAGTTTGGTAATCTTTGCTTGCCTTATTATGCAAAAATTACATTCGCATGAAGTTTTGCCTTTCATTTTTGTCTATCAGTATGAATACTGAAATTTACTGATTGTCAAATTAAAGTAAAATTCAGTAAAATTTAATAGATAAAACTAAATTAAATAACACTGAAACTATGTTTTTGCCCTGAGGGTCACCAGACCAAAAAAATTCTGTGTTCAAGGTCACATCCAAAAAGGTTTGGGAAACACTGCTTCAGGATAAAGGCAAAAGCTAAAAACTCTCTATTTCATCACAAACTAAAGAACACAAACAAACTGCTTCAAATTTCTTTATGAGCAAACATGCAATACTGTTCATTAAAAGGTTAAGAAACAGCACTGGAGTTCACCAGTTATGGAGACTTTAGCCTAGGCCACCTCCTTCAGGGAATTCTCCAAGGGAATGTGCATCTAAGATACATAGATATATAGACAGATAGATAGATTCTCTCTCTCCTAGCTTTGAACAATATGAGGTCTTGTCAAATGGTAAACTTCAAGTTGGTTTCTAAATCAAATGGCCCCATAAAGTTTGTGGAGTTTACAACTATATGCTTAATTTGCTGTATAATTTTTGAAAGTACTGCTATATTAAACCTGATATAATGCTTGCTATCGCTGGAGACAGAGGAGACAGAATATTTCCCAAGTATTCCCTGTGTGTCGTAGAAGGCGCCAAAAGGGAAGGGTGCAGGGTACTGGAAATCTTCCCCTTCCAATTTTACTTTTCCAAAAGGAACAGAGAAGGGGGCCAAGTGAGGATATTCCCTCTAAGGCTTAGCCCTCTGTTCTTAACACTACCTCACTAATGTGGGAAATGGTGAATATATATGAAAAAAATAATGTTTGCTATTCCCTCTTGCATTGTGAGTACCACCAGAAACCTAGACACCTCTCAAATGTTGAGAAAAGAATTATTTATTTTGCTTTATTTATTTATTTTGCTTTGTCGCTGTCTCCCGCGTTAGCGAGGTAGAGCAAGGAAACAGACGAAAGAATGGCCCAACCCGCCCACATACACATGTATATACATACACGTCCACACACGCAAATATACATACATATACATCTCAATGTACACATATATATACACACACAGACATATACATATATACACATGCACATAATTCATACTGTCTGCCTTTATTTGTTCCCATCGCCACCTCGCCACACATGGAATAACAACCCCCTCCCCCCTCATGTGTGCGAGGTAGCGCAAGGAAAAGACACCAAAGGCCCCATTCGTTCACACTCAGTCTCTAGCTGTCATGTAATAATGCACCGAAACCACAGCTCCCTTTCCACATCCAGGCCCCACACAACTTTCCATGGTTTACCCCAGACACTTCACATGCCCTGGTTCGATCCATTGACAGCACGTCGACCCCGGTATACCACATCGTTCCAATTCACTCTATTCCTTGCACGCCTTTCACCCTCCTGCATGTTCAGGCCCCGATCACTCAAAATCTTTTTCACTCCATCTTTCCACCTCCAATTTGGTCTCCCACTGCTCCTCGTTCCCTCCACCTCTGGCACATATATCCTCTTGGTCAATCTTTCCTCACTCATTCTCTCCATGTGACCAAACCATTTCAAAACACCCTCTTCTGCTCTCTCAACCACACTCTTTTTATTTCCACACATCTCTCTTACCCTTACATTACTTACTCGATCAAACCACCTCACACCACATATTGTCCTCAAACATCTCATTTCCAGCACATCCACCCTCCTGCGCACAACTCTATCCATAGCCCACGCCTCGCAACCATACAACATTGTTGGAACCACTATTCCTTCAAACATACCCATTTTTGCTTTCCGAGATAATGTTCTCGACTTCCAAACTTTCTTCAAGGCTCCCAGAATTTTTGCCCCCTCCCCCACCCTATGATTCACTACCGCTTCCATGGTTCCATCCGCTGCCAGATCCACTCCCAGATATCTAAAACACTTTACTTCCTCCAGTTTTTCTCCATTCAAACTTACCTCCCAATTGACTTGACCCTCAACCCTACTGTACCTAATAACCTTGCTCTTATTCACATTTACTCTTAACTTTCTTCTTTCACACACTTTACCAAACTCAGTCACCAGCTTCTGCAGTTTCTTACATGAATCAGCCACCAGTGCTGTATCATCAGCGAACAACAACTGACTCACTTCCCAAGCTCTCTCATCCACAACAGACTGCATACTTGCCCCTCTTTCCAAGACTGCATACTTGCCCCTCTTTCCAAAACTCTTGCATTCACCTCCCTAACAACCCCATCCATAAACAAATTAAACAACCATGGAGACATCACACACCCCTGCTGCAAACCTACATTCACTGAGAACCAATCACTTTCCTCTCTTCCTACACGTACACATGCCTTACATCCTTGATAAAAACTTTTCACTGCTTCTAACAACTTGCCTCCCACACCATATATTCTTAAAACCTTCCACAGAGCATCTCTATCAACTCTATTATATGCCTTCTCCAGATCCATAAATGCTACATACAAATCCATTTGTTTTTCTAAGTATTTCTCACGTACATTCTTCAAAGCAAACACCTGATCCACACATCCTCTACCAATTCTGAAACCACGCTGCTCTTCCCCAATCTGATGCTCCGTACATGCCTTCACCCTCTCAATCAATACCCTCCCATATAATTTACCAGGAATACTCAACAAACTTATACCTCTGTAATTTGAGCACTCGCTCTTATCCCCTTTGCCTTTGTACAATGGCACTATGCAAGCATTCCGCCAATCCTCAGGCACCTCACCATGAATCATACATACATTAAATAACCTTACCAACCAGTCAACAATACAGTCATCCCCTTTTTTTTTAATAAATTCCACTGCAATACCATCCAAACCTGCTGCCTTGCCGGCTTTCATCTTCCGTAAAGCTTTTACTACCTTTTCTCTATTTCTTTCTTTCTTTCGTACTATTCGCCATTTCCCACGTCAGTGAGGTAGCGTTAAGAACAGAGGAATGGGCCTTTGAGGGAACATCCTCACCTGGCCCCCTTCTCTGTTCCTTCTTTTGGAAAATTGAAAAAAACGAGAGGGGAGGATTTCCAGCCACCCGCTCCCTCCCCTTTTAGTCGCCTTCTACGACACGCAGGGAATACATGGGAAGTATTCTTTCTCCCCTATCCCCTATCCCCTATCCCTATCCCCTATCTCTATTTACCAAATCATTTTCCCTAACCCTCTCACTTTGCACACCACCTCGACCAAAACACCCTATATCTGCCACTCTATCATCAAACACATTCAACAACCCTTCAAAATACTCACTCCATCTCCTTCTCACATCACCACTACTTGTTATCACCTCCCCATTAGCCCCCTTCACTGAAGTTCCCATTTGCTCCCTTGTCTTACGCACTTTATTTACCACCTTCCGAAACATCTTTTTATTCTCCCTAAAATTTAATGATACTCTCTCACCCCAACTCTCATTTGCCCTTTTTTTCACCTCTTGCACCTTTCTCTTGACCTCCTGCCTCTTTCTTTTATACCTCTCCCACTCATTTGCATTTTTTCCCTGCAAAAATCGTCCAAATGCCTCTCTCTTCTCTTTCACTAATAATCAGATATAATTCCCATAACAACTTAATATTCTCTCTAAAATGAAAAAACAAATAAGGAAACATATAACACAAACCTACAATAATAAGGTGTCTCCATAAGCCTCATATTCATTTGAAACTGATACAGCATGAAATAAACTGTTCACCTGAATAGCATTACCATTTTTAATCCACTCTTGAGGTATTCTGGATGTTTGATGAACCGGAAGTGAACAATAGCCTTATCTCCCGTTCTCAGACACTCCTTGTCCATAGCAATGATAGATGCAGTCTGTCGTACTGAGCCCACATGAACCATGGCCTGATACTTTGTACTGATAGTTGTTGGGTGATGTAGAACCAATATCTCTCCCTGAAAACATGGATTTCCTTTAACAGTAATACCTTATAACTCATTTTCAAACTGGTCTGACACACAACGTTTCTTTCTGCACTGTATCAGCCTAGACATTTCATAAACAGAAAATAATTCCCTTGTTCCTCATGCAAATTCCTGTGCAGGACAAAGTCTCTGTTGTTACAATAAAAAATTATAAAAAAAGCCATTCAAAAATTGCTAAATTAGATACAAACCATGTCTCATTCATGAAAGTTTCTTCTCAGTATTACAATACCAAGAGACCATGAAATAATTTGCATTATTATAAACCAACCACCACAGGCCACACAAAGCAATGCCAATCTTTACTTTATCATACATCAACCACCATGGCCACATAAAGCAAAGCCAATCAAGAATCCTTCCCAGAGCACTGGATCCATATCCGAAATCATTTAGAATGAAAGCGGGAAGACAAGAATTAGAACACAGGGTCAGTCTAATTATTGTTACAGAAGACATATATACACTTTATTCCTGAAAGATGGTTTGAATATGAAAATAGACTAACACACTTCATACTTCTCACATGTAATGTACCATCGCTGTCCTCAAAAAGTGTACTGAAAACATAATGCAAACACTGCCACCATTGGATGCCTCTCCTTACCTAACAACAAACAATCCAGAAAAAAATTATTCTTTTCTAAAGCCAAATCCACATTTTGTTAATCTTGAAAACACCACAACCTTATTTAGAAAGAATAAATTTACAATTAATAATTCCCCAACAAACCCAAAGAACAGGATATATACCTAATCACTTGAATGCTCTGAAATATGAGAGAATTTTAGCTCTACAAGTATGAAAAACCACTTCTCTACCAAAGGCAGAGCCCTATGAGCAACAGGAGCACTTGCTTGCAAAGAGTCTTAAATTTCTCCTTTCACACACTCTCCCAAACTCAGACACTAGCTCTTTCTCACTCAGACCTATGTCATCCAGAAACAGTAAATGATTCACCTCCCAGCTTCCCAACTGAAAATATATAGATACATATATATATATATACATACAAATAGATTTGTATGTAGCATTTATGGATCTGGAGAAGGCATATGATAGATACATACAAATAGATTTGTATGTAGCATTTATGGATCTGGAGAAGGCATATGATAGAGTTGATAGAGATGCTCTGTGGAAGGTATTAAGATTATATGGTGTGGGAGGCAAGTTGTTAGAAGCAGTGAAAAGTTTTTATCGAGGATGTAAGGCATGTGTACGTGTAGGAAGAGAGGAAAGTGATTGGTTCTCAGTGAATGCAGGTTTGCAGCAGGGGTGTGTGATGTCTCCATGGTTGTTTAATTTGTTTATGGATGGGGTTGTTAGGGAGGTGAATGCAAGAGTTTTGGAAAGAGGGGCAAGTATGCAGTCTGTTGGTGATGAGGGAGCTTGGGAAGTGAGTCAGTTGTTGTTCACTGATGATAGAGCGCTGGTGGCTGATTCATGAGAGAAACTGCAGAAGCTGGTGACTGAGTTTGGTAAAGTGCATGAAAGAAGAAAGTTAAGAGTAAACGTGAATAAGAGCAAGGTTATTAGGTACAGTAGGGTTGAGGGTCAAGTCAATTGGGAGGTAAGTTTGAATGGAGAAAAACTGGAGGAAGTAAAGTGTTTTAGATATCTGGGAGTGGATCTGGCAGCGGATGGAACCATGGAAGCGGATGTGGATCATAGGGTGGGGGAGGGGGCGAAAATCCTGGGAGCCTTGAAGAATGTGTGGAAGTCGAGAACATTATCTCGGAAAGCAAAAATGGGTATGTTTGAAGGAATAGTGGTTCCAACAATGTTGTATGGTTGCGAGGCGTGGGCTATGGATAGAGTTGTGCGCAGGAGGGTGGATGTGCTGGAAATGAGATGTTTGAGGACAATGTGTGGTGTGAGGTGGTTTGATCGAGTAAGTAACGTAAGGGTAAGAGAGATGTGTGGAAATAAAAAGAGCGTGGTTGAGAGAGCAGAAGAGGGTGTTTTGAAATGGTTTGGGCACATGGAGAGAATGAGTGAGGAAAGACTGACCAAGAGGATATATGTGTCGGAAGTGGAGGGAACGAGGAGAAGTGGGAGACCAAATTGGAGGTGGAAAGATGGAGTGAAAAAGATTTTGAGTGATCGGGGCCTGAACATGCAGGAGGGTGAAAGGAGGGCAAGTAATAGAGTGAATTGGATCAATGTGGTATACTGGGGTTGACGTGCTGTCAGTGGATTGAATCAGGGCATGTGAAGCGTCTGGGGTAAACCATGGAAAGTTGTGTGGGGCCTGGATGTGGAAAGGGAGCTGTGGTTTCGGGCATTATTGCATGACAGCTAGAGACTGAGTGTGAACGAATGGGGCCTTTGTTGTCTTTTCCTAGTGCTACCTCGCACACGAGGGGGGAGGGGGATGGTATTCCATGTGTGGCGAGGTGGCGATGGGAATGAATAATGGCAGAGTGTGAATTGTGTGCATGGGTATATATGTATGTGTCTGTGTGTGTATATATATGTGTACATTGAGATGTATAGGTATGTATATTTGCGTGTGTGGACGTGTATGTATATACATTGTGTATGGGGGTGGGTTGGGCCATTTCTTTCGTCTGTTTCCTTGCGCTACCTCGCAAACGCGGGAGACAGCGACAAAGCAAAATAAAATAAATAATAAATAAATAAATATAAATATATATATATATATATATATATATATATATATATATATATATATATATATATATAGACATCCTCGATAAAAAAGTTTTTATCGAGGATGTAAGGCATGTGTACGTGTAGGAAGAGAGGAAAGTGATTGGTTCTCAGTGAATGTAGGTTTGCGGCAGGGGTGTGTGATGTCTCCATGGTTGTTTAATTTGTTTATGGATGGGGTTGTTAGGGAGGTAAATGCAAGAGTTTTGGAAAGAGGGGCAAGTATGAAGTCTGTTGGGGATGAGAGAGCTTGGGAAGTGAGTCAGTTGTTGTTCGCTGATGATACAGCGCTGGTGGCTGATTCATGTGAGAAACTGCAGAAGCTGGTGACTGAGTTTGGTAAAGTGTGTGGAAGAAGAAAGTTAAGAGTAAATGTGAATAAGAGCAAGGTTATTAGGTACAGTAGGGTTGAGGGTCAAGTCAATTGGGAGGTGAGTTTGAATGGAGAAAAACTGGAGGAAGTGAAGTGTTTTAGATATCTGGGAGTGGATCTGGCAGCGGATGGAACCATGGAAGCAGAAGTGCATCATAGGGTGGGGGAGGGGGCGAAAATTCTGGGGGCCTTGAAGAATGTGTGGAAGTCGAGAACATTATCTCGGAAAGCAAAAATGGGTATGTTTGAAGGAATAGTGGTTCCAACAATGTTGTATGGTTGCGAGGCGTGGGCTATGGATAGAGTTGTGCGCAGGAGGATGGATGTGCTGGAAATGAGATGTTTGAGGACAATGTGTGGTGTGAGGTGGTTTGATCGAGTGAGTAACGTAAGGGTAAGAGAGATGTGTGGAAATAAAAAGAGCGTGGTTGAGAGAGCAGAAGAGGGTGTTTTGAAGTGGATTGGGCACATGGAGAGAATGAGTGAGGAAAGATTGACCAAGAGGATATATGTGTCGGAGGTGGAGGGAACGAGGAGAAGAGGGAGACCAAATTGGAGGTGGAAAGATGGAGTGAAAAAGATTTTGTGTGATCGGGGCCTGAACATGCAGGAGGGTGAAAGGAGGGCAAGGAATAGAGTGAATTGGAGCGATGTGGTGTACCGGGGTTGACGTGCTGTCAGTGGATTGAATCAGGGCATGTGAGGCGTCTGGGGTAAACCATGGAAAGCTGTGTAGGTATGTATATTTGCGTGCGTGGACGTATGTATATGCATGTGTATGGGGGGGGGGTTGGGCCATTTCTTTCGTCTGTTTCCTTGCGCTACCTCGCAAACGCGGGAGACAGCGACAAAGTATGATAAAAAAAAAATAATATATACATACATATAGCTTGCAGGTAAGGGGGAAGAATGATTTGGAAATGTCTTTGGAGTAAAGTCTGGGGTTGGTGAGAGGACAAAGCTAAGGAAGGAGTAGCACTACTCCTAAAGTAGGAGTTATGGGAGTGTGTGATAGAATGTAATGAAGTAACTTCTAGACAGATGTAGGCAAAACTGAAAGTGGATGGTGGGAGATTGGGGGATTTTTAATGCTTATGCACCTGGCCATGAGAATACAGATAATGAGTGGCAAGTGTTTTGGGAGCAGCTGAGTGAGTGTGTCAGCAGCTGTGATATAAGAAACCAAGTATTAGTAATGGGTGAGTAATGTGGCAGTTGAAGGTATAACTAAGGGACATGGGGGTATTCAGTATTATGAATGGAAATGGTAAACAGCTTGTGAGGTTGTGAGCTGAACGAAGACTGGTGATTGGGGATACATGATTTAAAAAGAGGGACATACACATGTATATGGGAGTAAAAGAGATGATTAGAGGGTATTACTGGGTTACACATCAATCAACAGCCTAACAGGCATGTAAAAGAGACATTTTTGGTATGTAACTGTGCTGAGAGGGGCAACTGGTGGGATGTATGATCACTATCTAGTGGAAGTGAGGGTGAAGATTTGTTTGGGTTTTTGGTAAAGAGGAAACAATGTTGGTGAGAAAAGACTGGGGAGAGTAAGTGATCTTGGAAAAGAGACTTGTGTGAAGAAATACCAAAAGAGATTGACTGTGGAATGACAAAAAGTGAGAGCAAATGAAGTAAAGGGAATGGGAGGTATTCAGGGAAACAGTGCTGGCATATGCTAGGGATGCATGTGGGAGGTAAGGAGATTAGAAAGGGTGGTTGGATGAAGAAGTAAATTTGCAAGTGAAATAGAAAAGAGAGGCATTTGGGCAGTACTTACAGGAAAGGAGTGCAAATACTTGGGAGGTCAAGAGGAAGGTACAGAGGTTGAAAAAGAATGAAAATGCAAGATGGAGCAAGCAAGTATCAGTTAACTCAAACAAGAATAAGGGAAAATTTTGGAAAGAGGTTAATAATGTGAGAAAAACAAGAGTTCAAATAGGAACACTGATCATGGGACAAAAGGGAAAGCGATAACAGATAGTGATGAGGTGAGGAGGAGATGGAGTGAGTATTTTGAAGTACTGCTGAATGTGTTTGATAATAGGGTGGCAGATGTAGGGTGTTTGGGTCAGGGTGGCATGCAAAGGAAAAGAGTCATGGAGAGTGGTGGTTTGGTGAAGAAGGATGAGGTGGTGAAAGCCTTATATAGATAGAATGTGACACAACGGTTGGTAATGCAGTTCAATTTCTTAAGAAAGGGGGTGACTATGTTGTTGATTGGTTGGTAAGGATTTCTAAAGTATGTATGGATCATGGTGAGGTGCCACTGTACAAAGGCAATGGGGGTAAAGGTGAGTGATTAACTACCGAGATATAACTTTGTAGAGTGTACTGGATAAGTTGCATAGGACGGTACTGATTGAGTGGGTGAAGGCAAGTACAGAGCATCATACTGGGAAGGAGCAGTGTGGTTTCAGAAGTAGTAGACAATGTGTGGATTGATTTGGAGATACCATATGATAGATTTGATAGTGATGCCTTGTGGAAGGTCTTAAGAATACAAGGTGTGGGAGGAAAGCTGCATGAAGTGGGGAGAAGTTTTTATAAAGAGTGTCAGGCATGTGAAAAGTAGGATGAGAGGAGAGTAAATGGTTTCAAGTGAAGGTTGGTCTACAGCAGGAGTGTGATGTCACCATGGTTGTTCACTCTGTTTTCAGAAGTGGATGGTGAGGGAAGTAAATGTGAGAATCTTGGAGACGGTCGAATATGTTGTCTGTGAGGGATAAGAGGGCTTGTGAAGTAAGTCAGTTGTTTGCTGATCATACAGCACTGGTGGTGAGAAACTGCAGACGTTGGTGACTGAGTCTGGAATAGTGTGTGGAAAGAGGAAGTTGAGAGTAAATATGAATAAAAGCAAGGTTATTAGGTTTAGCAGGGTGGAGGGAACGGTTAGTTGAGCATATGTAGTGAGTAAGCTGTATAGGTTAAGGGACATTTCAGGGATCCATAAGGACTGAGGACAGGATACAATAAAAGAATTCTGTGTATGGAGGTGGTATAAATAAAGAAATTGGCCTCACTGGACAAATCAACTTAGTGTGGAATGTGAAAAAGTTTGAAGTACATTTACAACTGTGAAGTCTGTATTCAGTGCACTAGGCATGAGTTAAGGATGCCCTTGATACCTGATCCATTATGTCAAAATTGGATTGGAATAATGTTAACTGATATATATATAGAGGTCCCTGCATATATCAACTCATGATGGAGGTAAGTGGAAAAAGAAATGTAATAAACATACCTTAAATTCCCAGCAGGATGAAGGATTCAGCAATGGATCTATCAGCACTTGCCCTTTGCGTACATCATGAATCTTGATCTTCTTCAAAGCAAAAGAGGCAGTCTGACCCCCCCTGACTTCACGCACTGGCATACGCTTTCGGTGGATAGATTTAATTGGCATAGGAATAAAATCACCCAACCCATTAGGGCCAAGCAGTAGTGTGTCATTTACCCTGATGACACCCTTCATACACGTGCCTGAAACCACCACACCTACACCCTGTAAGCAATACTATTATGTAATACTGATATTAATTTATCAAACATAGCTAAATATCACAAGGATTTAACCAGGCCACCAGTCAAGAGGATCATGTTACATTCAATTAACAAACTTATGGTTAATCATTCAAGTTTCAAATAATGTGTAAATAACAATAATACAAAACCAACTAATGCATCTTCAGACATGGTTGCAGCTCAGTAGTGTAATAGAGTATCTTGGATACATACCACTATATAAGCAAGGAGAAGCAGGAGACTAAATTGGAGGTGGAAAGATAGAGTGAAAAAGATTTTGAGCAATTGGGATGAGAACATACAGGAGGGTGAGAGGCATGCAAGGAATAGAGTGAATTGGAGCAATGTGGTATACCAGGATTGACGTGCTGTCAATGGACTGAACCAGGGCATATGAAACATCTGGGGTAAACGACGGAAAGGTCTGTGGGGCCTGGATGTGGATAGGGAGCTGTGGTTTTGGTGCATTACACATGACAGCTAGAGAGTGAGGGTGAATGAATGGTGGCCTTCTTTGTCTGTTTTCCTGAAGCAGGGGGTAGTGATGAGTTTCCTGTGAGGCGGGGTAGCACCAGGAATGGATGAAGGCAAGCAAGTATGAATATGTACATGTGTATATATGTAAGGGGAGTGAAGGAGGAATGAGATGTATTTAGGGAAGATGCTTGTGGCATGAGAAGCGTGGGAGGTGGGCAGATTAGAAAGGGTAGTGAGTGGTGGGATGAATAAGTAAGATTATTAGTGAAAGAGAAGAGAGAGGCATTTGGACAATTTTTGCAGGGAAATACTGCAAATGATTGGGAGATGTATAAAAGAAAGAGGCAGGAGGTCAAGAGAAAGGTGCAAGAGGTGAAAAAGAGGCCAAATGAGAGTTGGGGTGAGAGAGTATCATTAAATTTTAGGGAGAATAAAAAGATGTTTTGGAAGGAGTTACATAAAGTGCATAAGACAAGAGAGCAAATGGGAACATCAGTGAAGGGGCAAATGGGGAGGTGATAACAAGTAGTGGTGATGTGAGTAGGAGACAGAGAGAGTATTTTGAAGGTTTGTTGAATGTGTTAGATGATAGAGTGGTAGATATAGGGTGTGTTGGTCGAGGTGGTGTGTGAAGTGAGAGGGTTAGGGAGAATGATTTGGTAAACAGAGAAGAGGTAGTAAAAGCTTTGGATGGTATTGCACTGGAATTTATTAAAAAAAGGGGGTGACTGTGTTGTTGACTGGTTGGTAAGGATATTTAATGTATGTATAACTCATGGTGAGGTGCCTGAGGATTGGCGGAATGCATGCATAGTGCCATCGTACAAAGGCAAAGGGGATAAAGGTTAGTGCTCAAAATGCAGAAGTATAAGTTTGTAGAGTATTACTAGGAAATTATATAGGAGGGTATTAACTGAGAGGGTGAAAGCATATACAGAGCATCAGATTGGGGAAGAACATAATGAGTAGAAACCTGGTGATCACATAACTCAGTCAGGCCCAGAGAAACAAGAGGTTCTGTTACTAAAATATAAAAAAATGAGCCCCTTTTTTGCATCTAATCTCACAGAAAGCAATCAGACACTTTCTCTTTTGGAATTCTTAAACACAAATTTCTGTATCATAAGCTAGAAAAAACAATATTCTAACTCAAGAAACAGAATCTTGAAAGTTTGCTTAAACCAGCTCAATAGGGTCCACCGGCAGGAATGGGAAGTGGGGGATTACTATCAATCTGTAAGATATCCTCAAGATTCTTAAGACTTAACAGATTACTTTTCTTCAATGCAGTCTGTATCTGGTTGATATCTGCCAACTAATTCTTCATTGTCTGAATTCATAAGTTCATTTCCAGGGGAAAGGAGCAATTTTGTTCAAATAGTGTTGTAAATACAATTTGTCCAATTATCATTACCAAAAAATAAATGTAGCTATAGTCATTGCAACTTGTCAAGTACAGGAACAAGTATATCAGTAAAAAAACAAAAAATAAAGAATTATGATTTCCAATGTTCTCTTGTAACAATGAATAATGATGTGTAAAATTAATCTTCACTTTCAGTAACTTACAGGAACTTGATATGTGTCATCAATCTGAAACTGAGCTGGATCGTTGTCGTTCTGTGGAGTTCTCGATGACAGAAGATTTAAGAACATGGTCAAGAGGTCCAGGTTATCCCCTGACACATTAGACACTTGAAAGATTGGACATAATCTGTGATAAAAGGAAACCTCTTTAAAAATTTCACACACTGACATGTATATCCAATTCAAGTATAGTACAAGAATAATTTCATTTAAACATTAATAACTATGTATCTCACACATTCTGTTGTTAGGGATTCATAAGGGATATCTCAACCAAAAAGCAAAGAATTTTGTGTCAATTTATCCTTCATACAAACACAAAAGCCACCTAATATCTAAAATAAACAATACATTAATTTTCTTAATTTAATACCAGAAAGGAGAGAAGTCAAATCTTAATGGTCTGTTCTAAATGAAGAAGGTATTCTAATATTAGCATTGTTCTAATATTGGAAATTTTTACAAAGTCTTTTCTAAAATCAGGAATAATCAACTACTAAACTGAGCTCCTGTAAATATATCAAGGATATACTGAATACATGTAGACAAAGTCAGCTTCGTTTAAAATACACTGAGACCTCATTTACCCAGACTACCTGGCACTCAGGGTGCTTCCTATATATGAAATATTGGAAAACACACTGAAAATCAAACTTCTATTCCCTGAAAACACGGAAATATCAAAGAACTACTAAAATAACACTGATCAAAATAAAAAAACAATTTATGACAACACTGAATAGTCGTGTGGGCTTTATGAATTGCTACTTTGCAACTGGTGAGAGGGTTCAAAATGTGCATAAGCAAAAGAAAGATGGAAGGTCAAAAGGGGCTATTCTAAATGCCCTAAAGGCTGCTTTCCATAACACAAGATACAGAAACTAATGAAAATAGTGGGCACAGAGGGGGAGCAGGTGTAATGTCTAGGACACGAATCTGGGAACATTGTAACAAAGGTACCCGGGAGACTGACCGAAGTTATGGAAAGAATAATAGGCAGTGTCAGAGAGAAAAAAACATGGAAACTTTTGGCCCATTCGATGAAAAGTTTAGAAAGGTGCAGACTATTCAAGATCAATGCTAGTTTTGGCCTTATGTAGGACAACAGTTCACTAATTTTTTTTTTTTTTGTGTGTGTGTATGAATGTGTGTGTGTGTGTGTGTGTGTGTGTGTGTGTGTGTGTGTGTGTGTGTGTGTGTGATGCACTGGGGAGCACCATTTAAGATGAAATATGCAGCTTAAGAGTTAATATAGCCCTCACATAAAATCACAAATCCTTACTAAAATACAGTACACATACATATGAAAATTAAATCAATTCATAAAACAGATTGTGTACAGTACAGCATAATACATATGACAATGTTAAGCAGACAGCAGTATGTCAAGGATGTAGATATTCCTATATTACTGACTCATGGTTTGTTCCCTTCATTCCTGCATATATGAAAATGAAAGATTTGGGAAGAGAAAGTCATGGCAGAGATTGATATCACCTGCACAGACTGACAGACTTGCTGAGCCAGTGGCATGCAGAAATAACCACTAAGGCAATGCCAGACTCTTTCTTGTTGCACCAGGGCACCAGGCTTGAATAAGCAGTGTAATATGTGTATGGAAAAGTTACAACCCTTACTGGTCCACTAAAAAATGGATAAAACACAGAACACAATGGCATACTTATCAGAGGCAAAAAAAATGGTTACCAGTATACTATATCCATACAGATTAATTTTTTTCCCATACTCAGGAGGGAATTTCAATTTCTTAAAAGGGGACTGGGGTCCTCAACAGGGTTAATTTTTCATGTGACAAAGCTATAACTGAACTTTAATCTTTTACCATATGAATCAAAATATGTGCAAGTACCCCAAACTAGTTCATCTAACAAAATACATACATATAACAATGTCATTTTCTTTATATCAACATTCATTTTTCATGAAATCAAATTCAAAGGAAAACCAATGAATCTGGTTTTCTCAATGTTGAATCATGATTTAGTAAGGTTTAACATACAAACCTGGGAAAAACCTGACTGAATCAGATCAGTTTACATTTATGTATGTCATTCAATACAAGACATAAGAGATAATGATTCACCATATATAAAAATATGGCTGAGGTAATCAAGTCATTCAAATGCTCACTTGCTATCATGTGAAACAATCAGATCAAAGCCAACATGGCCAGAGTAAACTCAGAGAACACAACCTCTGGAGCCCCAATGAACTGGAAAGATTTTCATGAAATACAAATATTTTACAATCACTGCCCAAATGTGGACAAAATTCTGACTTTTCACAAAAATCTACTTTTTCAAGTATAACTGCTTCTCCTACCTCAGCAAAGTACACCACAAATAATGAACAACAACCTTATTTACACACAACCATTCTCTAGCTGTCATCTTTAATGTACTAAAACCAGAGTCTCCCATCCAAAGTTAGGCCACACAGAATATTTCATGGTTTATCTAAACTGATTCATAACCATAATAAGTCCAAAATCTTAATCATCAGAGAGCATCTATACTGTGTACAGTATAGGTGAATTCCTGTTAACCAAGATCCAAATAAATGAGATTTCAGTGTAAAAAAAAAAATCATTTAATTTTACTTCTAAATACTAAACCTCAGATCATAGATAAGATCAACTTTCAACACCCAGAAAAAAATTTGCATCATACCTCTCAGAAACAAAGTTTGTGGCAGAGACGACGACATCTTCAGCATTCCTAACCAAAAGTGGAACTTTCCTACATCCTGCACTCTTCAGTATCTTATGAAGAAGTTTAAGGGTGTCCTGCAGAACATTGGGTGGGCACATATCAATCTTAGTGACAATGACAAACACAGGCACATTGAGAGCCAGTGCTAAACCCAGATGTTCCTTGGTCATACCAACGACTCCAGCATTGGCACCAACCTGGAATCAATGTGACCTTTTATCAAACAGGTATGTATATAAACCATGGAGTGAATAACTTCTCCAACACCTCAGAGCAAACACTATTCTTTATGTGAGGATGATGTAAAGACACTGCAATCTACATTACTGCGTGTGAAATGATACATTTATGAGGGCACGTTTACTGTCTAGCAAAAGAAAAAAATTGTGAAAACTTCCTTTTTTAAGACAGGATACCAAGGTAACCAGTTGCAAAATAAAATTTGACTTTTTTATAGATAAAAGCCATAGAAAAAATAACTATGGTAGGGCAACTGAACATGGAAAGTAAAAGAAATATTAGCAAAATTTCCACTTGAATCACTTGCCACACAAATGGAAACAATGCAAGTAGTCTGAAAAGAACTAGCAAGAATCATAAAATAAGGGACTGTGAATCACCTGAGACATACATGTTATTACCTGTACTTTAAACAAAAATGACTAGGCAAACATTTTGAGAGGCTCCTTAAATTATTCAGATTACAAGCTCTGAACAGAGTGTCTTCAAGACCCTGAAAAATCATTTTCCAACTGAAAGTCTCACTGGAATTCAGCATCACAAGCCTCTGAGGAAGCTTACTTGTGTTTACAGAGCATTTCTGAGTTTGACTAATATTCATTCTGTAAGAAAGATAAAGGTCATCACTAAACTTAAATCTAAAGTACATTATTAACTTAAAATATCTTTTGAAAGCACTAACAAAATAATCATTTTTTAACTGAGAAGTCATATGAATGTCTCTCCTTATTTCTGAGTACATCAAAAAACATTTACATGCTTACATGACAGATAATTACAATACAATTAGGGTGTGAAACAGAGCACTACTGCCTCATATGGGATAGAAAATATAAACACAAGAGATATTACAGTATTCTGCATCCTCCTACACCCAGACTATTTGGTATGCAAGGGTGTTGGGTTTGGGACATATTCCAGGTGGGGAGAAAATCCTGTATCCTGTCAAAGCTAGACCACTGTTTTGGGGAGAAAAATTGCACACCATCAGTCACACCACTCAAGACAAAATGTTCCCACCCAGCATATAACACAGACTAAACCTGAACACTGGCAGGTTTTCAAAATATGTGGGTTCTGTAGGAACCAGCATTCAAAATGTCCAGGGATGGGAGGATACACTTCTTTCTATATCCAGGAATTAACAGAAGCTGCATTATGTAAGAAAATGTGAATCAATCTGCAAAATCAAAGGTGCATTACTACAAACTCATAAGACCACACCATTAATCACACCATTCCAGCTGTCATGGTCTTTTCTTTTCTCCTATAACCCAAACAAAACCTGGACATTGGCAGATTTTCAGAATGCTTGAGTTCTGGAGTATCCAGAATTCAGGATGACTAAGTCTGGGAGGTTATACTGTACTGTTCATCCAAGAATTAATTTTAGTGAAAATGTGCAAGGAAATGTGAATCAACCCACAAAATCAAAGGTGCATTACTGCCAATTCATAAAAATCTCCCTTATTTTTGGAACAATGACCAACCAGTAACACCAGAGGCTCAATTCATACATTTGTAATGGAATCAGTTGGTCCACGAGTCTTATAACCTAACCATAAAACACCTCCATCCTGTGAAATTATTCTAATTTTCATTCAAAAGGCATGTCATGGTAATTTTTAGCTATGGTATTAGATGAAAACAAAGAAAAAGGGGGGGAAAATTAAACAAATCCTGACAGACTATCTAAAAATATATTTGCAGGTGATGCTTTCCTTGCGAAATGCTTGAACATATCTATCATTCAAAGATGTTGCATTGTCGTACTCCAATATCATGTCAATCAAATATACAACATCATGTCAGTAACTATATCATCAGCCTGGCCTTAAATAGTGGCAATAACTTTTTTCATACCGACTAACCCTTCCTGCCTAAGTAAAGGCAACATCTGTAACAGAATACAATACTTAATCTTTGGGGAAATAACCTCACTTAACTCCTTCTGTTCCTAGATCATGGAAGAAATTATAAAGAAAGGAAGAATTCGCAGGGACCCTCCGCCCCCCAACCCCTCTTTGTTGCCTGCTATGGCATGCAGGAGAATTGTGGAATACAAATTCATAACAAGCTAATTAAATAATGCATGGACTCCCATGGTGTACAGTGGCGTATCTAGGGTATGGCAGGTAGGACATGTGCCTTGGGGGCCACTTGAAGAGGGGTGCCACTTAACAGGTTTGTTTTTGACATATGCTACCCGGCTGACATTCTTAATGGTTTGGTTTTGTGAGATAAAAAAGAAACTCGCCTACTTTTCAACTATGGTAATATTTTGCTACTACCAGTTGCATTACAGCTTCTGCATTACAATTTTGATCAAATAATTCTTTAACTTTAAGTCTTTAAGAGTTTATATAAATTCAAGTTTGGCCTAACTCTTCAAAACTTACTACTTCTATTATCATATTATGATGGTTATACGAATAAAACCAACACAACTGCTGATACATACACATACTCTGCCATACACAGCCATATGCAAAGTTTCAGGCAAGACTGGCCTCTGTATGCTTGTGGTCATCGCACAAATGAAAAGTCACCTTTGATGAGGTTCTGGGAGCGTTGAAGAATGTGTGGAAGGCAAGAACGTTATCTCAGAGAGCAAAAATGGGTATGTTTGAAGGAATAGTGGTTCCAACAATGTTATATGGTTGCGAGGCATGGGCTATAGATAAGGTTGTGCGGAGGAGGATGGATGTGTTGGAAATGAGATGTTTAAGGACAATAAGTGGTTTGATCGAGTAAGTAATGAAAAGGTAAGAGAGATGTGTGGTAATAAAAAGAGTGTGGTTGAGAGAGCAGAAGAGGGTGTTTTGAAATGGTTTGGTCAAATGGAGAGAATGAGTGAGGAAAGATTGACAAAGAGGATATGTGTCATAGGTGGAGGGAACGAGGAGAAGTGGGAGACCAAATTGGATGTGGAAGGATGGAGTGAAAAAGATTTTGAGCAATCAGAGCCTGAACATACAGGAGGGTGAAAGGCATGCAAGGAATGGAGTGAAGTGGAACGATGTGGTATACTGTGGTCAACGTGCTGACAGTGGATTGAACCAGGGCATGTGAAGCATCTGGGGTAAACCATGGAAAGTTTTGTGGGGCCTGGATGTGGAAAGTGCATTACACATGACAGCTAGACTCTGAGTAAGAACACATGTGGCCTTTGTTATCTTTTCCTAGCACTATCTCGTGTGTGCACGGGGAGGGAGGTGTCATTTCATGTGTGGTGGGGTGGCGACGGGAATGGATGGAGGCAGCAAGTATGAATATGTAATTGTGTATATATATGTATATATCTGTGTATGTATATGTATATATACATTGAAATGTATAGGTATGTATATATACGTGTGTTAGCGAGTATGTATATACATGTGTATGTGGGTGGGTTGGGCCATTCTTTCATCTGTTTCCTTGCACTACCTCACTAAGGTGGGAGACAGTGACAAAGTATGATAATAATAATAAAAAATATTTTCATATACATCCACTGTATGTACATTCTTATTCAAGCCTGGGGAGCAATTTCAGTGCTTGCCATATATGCTATTTCCCCTAGATACGCCCCTGATGGTTTATCACTTTGCGTTCCTGATCATAGCACATTCAATGGTTGTCCCTGGTCGACCACACAGGTTGGAATCCTGGTTACGGCAGTCGGTCCACAGTCCACCCAGCTGTTCATCCAACCCTAAGGGTTGGTCATTAAAATGGGTATCTGGCTAAGACTAGAGAGAGAGCAGAAGAGGGTGTTGAAACAGTTTGGACATTTGGGGAAAATGAGTGAGGAAAGACTGACAAAGAGAATATACATGTGTTAGCCAGTCCAAAGATTTACGACAACAGATTGAATCAACCTACACACACCATAAAAAATGTCTCAGCACCAACACCTGGTTGAAAAATTGAACCAAGACAAAATGCTTCATAGAACATGTGTGCAAGGTTAGATTATATCACAAAAATAAAAACATAACAGTATTTTCTTGTAAAGTACGTGGGGGACGTGATAGCTCGGTTAGAACATTTAGTGAACTGACCTGGCAATACCACAGGGTAAAGTATGACACCCAGTGCATTCTTGCTCCTCAGCTCTCCACTTATAAATATAGTTACTCTACCATTTGTTTCTAAGTCCAGAAATATACATGATAAAGTAACTTACCAGTCAAAATAAAAAAATGTAAAAGCTTCATGATACATGTACTCATACACACATACCATAAGCATCGTGAAGTCTGGAAGGTGACCAGTCATCCCAAACACGGTAGTTTTGAGGTATCGCTCATGGCCAGCCAAATCAATGAAAGTGATTACTTTGCTTGATGCTTCACAGATCTTTACCCAATCCAAGTGGCCATGATCAGGTTTGTTTACTACCATTCCTGTAAATATTTTTTCTTTGAGTTATAAATACAAAATCTAACATACTAAAGTAACCTTATGATCAAAATATCTGTACAAACAACCATGACTGACCTAACATATTAAAGTAACCATATAATCAAAACAGCAGTACAATCAAACATGAACATACTAGTTCATCATATCTTTATAAGGTTTCATTGTTCAAAATAACATCATTAATACATAAAAACATACTGAGGAAAATTATTTGCAAATTTCAGTAAATCTCTTTTTTTGCACTAAAGACTGTCTGTTTCATTAGAAATAGGTGTCATGGCATAATCTCGCCAGTAAAAGATGCTTATTACCCTCATCTGAATATTAATCCAAGCTCATAGCCAACTGCACCAGAAAACAGTCCACAGTGCCAAAATATACAGAAATGAAACTGGGTTTGCATGAACCAAATAACATATATAATGCTAAATGTGGAGACAGATTTTCCAATCCTTGGATGGTGAGTAAGAGAAACCATGATGAAAAATGAAAATGACAAAATACAAACAGCAAAGGTGACTGGGTCCCTTTGTGACCATTTGTTATAAAAGAAGAGAACAGAAATGTAGAGCTTACGGGGAACAGAATAGAAAGGCAAACGGATGATATAAGGAGAAACATTTTTTTATTTATTTTACTTTGTTGCTGTCTCCCACGTTAGCGAGGTTGCGCAAGGAAACAGACGAAAGAATGGCCCAACCCATAAACATATACATGTATATACATACACGTCCACACACGCAAATATACATACCTATACATCTCAACATATACATATATATACTCACACAGACATATACATATATACACATCTACATAATTCATACTGTCTGCCTTTATTTAAACATTCTCATCGCCACCCCGCCACACATGAAATAACAACCCCTTCCCCCGCATGTGAGGAAGGTAGCGCTAGGAAAAGACAACAAAGGCCACATTCATTCACACTCAGTCTCTAGCTATCATGTATAATGCACAGAAACCACAGCTCCCTTTCACATCCAGGCCCCACAGAACTTTCCATGGTTTACCCCAGACGCTTTACATGCCCTGGTTCAATCCATTGACAGCACGTCGACCCCAGTATACCACATCATTTCAATTCAGTCTATTCCTTGCACGCCTTTCACCCTCCAGTATGTTCAGGCCCCGATCACTCAAAATCTTTTTCACTCTATCCTTCCACCTCCAATTTGGTCTCCCACTTCTCCTCATTCCAAACTGCAGTCCCATAAAAGGGGTCCTGTGGCCGCATAACACACTACTTTTATCTATGCACTGCTTACTTGGCTTGAAGTCATCAGAGGTTGCTACATCCATGTCTTTTTTCTCCTCATTTACAATATTTAGCTCAACAATGTTAATGCTGTTGCTATTCTTTTTATTCTTAACAGCCAATGTGTAACACTGCACTTATCAATATGAAAAACTCATTTGCCACATACAAGCCTAATCCATAAATCAATTTATGTCAGCTTGCAGCTGCAGACAATCAAATTCTGTTGTAGCTTACTTCCCAACTTAGAAAAAAAGTCAGTGAATTTTGTTATCTTACATTCTAATACATTATCAATGTCATTAACATATTTGAGAAACAGGACTGGTAGCAAAACAGATTCCCCTGACACACCACGTGTTATAGACCTGACCTTTAATCACAACACTAATAAGAACTTAACATTACTATCTATGGAATGTGACAAACTTTGCTAGTACCATTTAATATGAGAATTCATCAAAAGCTTCTGGAAATTCTAGATAATTGAAATCAACTGTTTTACTTTCATCACACATGTTCTTTATATGATGAATGAAACCAAGAATAAGCTAAAAAGCAGAGAAAAAGGTAGCTTGGAAAAAACTGTCTTTGATTTGGTATTTTGAGAATAAAAAGGTAAAGGGAGAACAATCAGAAAAGCATATTCTTTTCTTTCTTTCATACCTTTTTATAATTTCCCACCTTTGCAAGGTAACAACAGAAACAGAAAACAGCATGAGGAAAAATCACCTGGATCCGCTGTTTCCTTCTATGAAAGTACGATACAGGAGGGAAGGATTTTTAGAATTCCACTTCTACCCCTCTTAGTCACCTAAAACAGGCAGGAGATACTTGAGTAAGGCAAAAGGACAGAGCAAGAAAGTCTGTAGTTCAGAGGGTTGGCAACATGGAGAAATTTTTGGAATTTTCTAAGCACTTAGAGAAATGAAGACTGCTAGGTTTCACCCTGTTGGATTGTGGGAAACACTCTAATTGATAAAGACACAGATATAGGGGAGAAATGACTAAAGTGAGAGGTAAATCTGTTAATTGGCACTAGCAAAGTGTGGCTTCCAATTTCAATGATGGCAGGAAAAGGTAGCCAGTACAATCACCACTAGAGTCCTAACACCATCAGCCATACAACCCAGATCATGGTGTTAATTATAGTTGGCTGGGACCTATAAGATCTCTATATACCAATAAAACATACCTTTCAGTTTTAATAAAGGCAGGAGAAGGTCATCTATAAAAGTACATCTAGAGTTCCACCATCACAGCCCATACATGTATAACTGAAGTCCTTAAAGGGTTAAAAGCATGACAGTGGGGTTGCCAAGGTAAACAGGAGTTACCAAAGGGCCAATATACACTTATCCAAGTAAAGTAAAATGACTTCCATCATAATATGCAAGCTACAACGACCACATCTCATATTCTATCACTCAAATCTTATGTTTCACTTACAATTTATGATGTAAAAACTGCATTTGAAATGCAGCAGATCAATCAACAGATCATATCTAAGATGCTGGAGGAAGTAATGTAAATGAGATTGGCCTTGAAACAGCATGTGGGACATCCTAAAATTTACTGCATCAAATGCTTCCTTTCCTCCACCACCACCATCAAAAATAGGCCACATACTAAGTTATCCCTGGAGCTTGGGGAAAAGAATACTTCCCATGTATTCCTTGCATGACGTAGAAGGGAACTAAAAGGGGTGGGGCAGGAGGCTGGAAATCCTCCCCTTCGGTATTCACTTTTCCTAAAGAGGAAACAGAGAAAGGGGGCCAAGTGAGGATTTTTCCCTCTGAGGCTCAGTCCTTTGTTCTTGAAACTACCTCGCTAAAGAGGGAAATGGCAAATGTGTATGAAACTAAGTTGATCAAGGTCTGTCTTTGAATTATTTATATTCATCAAGTTATGTTTTATGCTCTTTGTACAGAAAAAGTATAAACTACAAACCTTTAAACAGGATGGTTTGTATATGCAGTGAGAAGAAAATACACAAATCTGCATTACAGCCCCCTGCCCCTTCACCATCACCTAAGGTGAGTTTGTTACTACTGTATTTCCATGATGTATAGGCAGTATTATAAAAAAGTATTTTTCCTATAATGCCTAAAACAGGCTAAAAATGCCTCCATCATGGCCATCTTGGGTGAAAGAAAGAAAGTTAGAGAAAAAGAAAGCAGAAATTAATCATGGCTCTAAAAGAAAATGAGTAAAAAAGAAAATAGAAATTAACCCTACAGGTTTTTGTAGACATAACTCTTGAAGGAAAGATGGTTATAGGGATAGGAAAACACAAAAGATGGAAAATAATTCAACAACGTAGCTGTTCAAGGAAAGAAGGCACCACAATAATCAACCCTCCAGATGTTCCACAAAGAATCTGTTTTTATTTCTTTTTTTCATTATATCATGTTGTTTTGAGTTGCATAAATATAATTTTGAAGGTTATTTTCCAAAAATTCAGCTTCATTATCTTATTTCTCCAGGGTGCATTGGTGAAAGGGGTGGGAGTACCCATTGGCAAATGGAATGCAGTGAAAAGAAAAATGATCACCAATTCAAAGTATAAATGAGACATAATATTTGACAAGAATGTAGACATTAACAAATAAAGACCTACAGAACTGAGAATTAAATCTGAGAGAACAATTCTAAAAAAAAAAAAACCTCACCTTTGCTATCAAAGCCAAGAATATCATTTCCAACAGAAGATGTTCTTCCTGTCTCCATCTCGTGCTTGTGACGAAAAAGTTTCATACGAGCTGTTCCACGGCCATTGTCTAGTTCACCATGTGTCAGGACCCCCAACAGGGTGGACTTCCCTGCATCTACATTCCCAACAACTGCCACCCTGGAAGATTAGTAAATAAGTAAAACTAAAGTACTGCTCCTCTTTTGATGACTAAAAACATTCTTATTATATTAATTCATTATACTTTATCATTCTTACATGATAAAATATTCAGCCTGCCCAGAATGTAAATGAAAAAGACAAATTCAAGGCTGAGACCATCAGCCAAAACCCTTTGGCAACTGCATAAACAAAGGACTCCTTAATACACAACCATTGTGATATTTTGCACTATGGGGACCAAAAAACTGCACAAATCTCAGTAGTGTGAATTTCAGTTCATTGCTTCTCAATATCAATACAGGGCTAGGAACCAAAAGCCCCTAATAACAAATTCAAGGATGCTCTTAATGTTTCATTAAACATTAAAATAAAATCACAAAGAAATCTTAAATATACATATATAAAATGTACATTCACTCAAGAAAGAATAACAATTTCTTTTATATTCAGAAAAACAGGGAGAAAAATTAGTAGCAGAGTGGGAATTGCCATCTATCACACAAATGCTCACCACCATCAAAACATTCAACTCATAATAGGTGAATGATACAGTAAACTACATTTCTCATATACTTCTACACCATTCTTTTCGGTAAGAAGAGTTTTAAAATAAAGAAGTACGGTATTAAAAAATCTTTTTCAAGAATCTGCTTTTTGAAAGGTACTTTTATCTTTTATTTTGATTAAGTAATGAAAGGGTAAGAGATATGTATGGTGGTAAAAAGAGTGTGGTTGAGAGAGCAGAAGAGAGTGTTTTGAAATAGTTTGGTCACATGGAGGGAATGAGTGAGGAAAGATTGACCAAGAGGATATATGTGTCAGAGGTGGAGGGAACGAGGAGAAGTGGGAGACCAAACTGGAGGTGGAAAGATGGAGTGAAAAAGATTCTCAGTGATCAGGGCCTGAACATACTGGAGGGTGAAGGGCGTGCAAGGAATAGAGTGAACTGTAACAATGTGGTATACCGGAGTCAACGTACTGTCAATGGATTGAACCAGGGCCATGTGAAGTGTCTGGGGTAAACCATGGAAAGTTTCGTGGGGCCTGGATGTGGAAAGGGAGCTGTGATTTCAGGCATTATTGCATGACAGCTAGAGACTGAGTGTGAATGAATGGGGCCTTTGTTGTCTTTTCCTAGTGCTACCTCGCACACATGAGGGGGGAGGGGGATGGTATTCCACGTGTGGCGAGGTGGCGATGGGAATGAATAAAGGCAGACAGTGTGAATTGTGTGCATGGGTATATATGTATGTGTCTGTGTGTGTATATATATGTGTACATTGAGATGTATAGGTATGTATATTTGCGTGTGCGGACGTGTATGTATATACATTGTGTATGGGGGTGGGTTGGGCCATTTCTTTCGTCTGTTTCCTTGCGCTACCTCGCAAACGCAGGAGACAGCGACAAAGCAAAATAAATATAAAAAAATAATGATGATGTCTATGTTGATTCTGCTGAGACCATCACCTCTCAAGGCTCTGAAACCATTCTGTACAAGAAACATACCAGTGAATATAAAATTCTTTAATATCACTGCTGTGCATGTCAGTTACTAAATCTTGTTTCTCATGTATGAAGACAGAGTCCAGTAATTCCTACAATAATATATGAGATATCTTTTGCCAAATGTTACACAACATAGAACATACTTGGCTAGTCTGCAGCAGCAGAAACTGTTGAAGAGGAGTGAATGCCACAAATGATTTGCCCAAACAAGCAAGAAGAAATTAAACCTCCATGTGGCAGAGGTGGCCAGATGTCCCTCCCAGGGTTCAAATCCTACCCCTGGCATAAACACCTTTGGACTTCCATCAATACATTTGTCACACTTCTGAGGACATGATAGATTAAAGTCCATGGCACCCCCAACAAGCTGAGGTTTGGGTGGAAAACCAGTGACAGTCTTAACCTCACTGAGACTAATGGGGGGGGCCAGATGCCCTTCTCGGGATTTGAATCCAACCCATAGTGTGTATACATATATTACAACAACAGAGCTGCAACAGATTAATATCCATGTCACCCACAATGAGTTGAGGTAAGGGCACAGAAAGAACATTGGGAAACTTGTGCCTGTGTCATTTAGCCTCCATGTGGACTAAGTATCCAAACACCCCTCCCATGGTTCAAATCCAACCCATTGTATATATATGATGTATGATGGCTCTGTGGCTGATCAATCTGTTTATGGTGAAGGTGATTGGGGAGGTATATGAAAACATCACTAGAGGAAGGTCCACAGTTAGTTCATGGTAGGGAAGCATGGTATCTAAATCAATTACTGTTTGCAAATGTCACAACTCTGATGGGAGATTCCAGATATAAACTCCAAAGACTGGTGACAAGTTTGGGACTGTGCAAGAAAGGAGAAAACTAAGAATAAATGTGAACAAAAGTTCATTAAGAAGGTGTGGTTAGAGGGTAAGATAGAGTGATTTGAACTTGAATTTGAATGGAGAGGACCTGAAGGAACTAGAGTGCTACAGGAACCTGGAAGTGGACATGGCAGCTGATGAAACCATAAAGGCCAAAATGAGTCGAAGGTTAGGGAATGGGGTTAAGGACCTGGGTGCACTGAGGAGTGCATGGAAGGAAAGGTCAATGTCTGTTAGGACAAAAATGGGCATGCATTAATGTAATTACCTCTTAGTATGTATCTTGCATATTCTCCATTATCATACAACTCCTAAATTCATGTGTGCTGTCTGCATTGTTGTCCTAATGGTGTTGTATGGCCATTACTTTATGGCCTTGAATGCAAAAGAATGGAAAAAGATGAAACCTAGAAAAATGTGTGGTGTGAAGTGGGATGACCACATAAAATATGGTAGTGTAACAGGGAGGTGTGGCAGTAAGTTCAGTCTGACTGAGATGTGGGCAAAGACTAACTGACTAAGGAGATCTACATGTCAGAAGTGGAGGCAACAAGAGGAAGGGGGTGACTAAAGAGATAAATTCATGTGTGCTGTCTGCATTGTTGTCCTAATGGTGTTGTATGGCCATTACTCTTTGGTCCTGAATGCATAAGAATGGAAAAAGATGAAACCTAGAAAATATGGTGTGTAAAGTGGGATGACCACATAAAAAATGGCAGTGTAACAAGGTGTGGCAGTGATGACCACATAAAAAATGGCAGTGTAACAGGGTGTGGCAGTAAGTTCAGTCTGACTGAGAGGTGGGCAAAGACTAACTGACTAAGGGGATCTACATGTCAAAAGTGGAGGCAACAAGAGGAAGGGGGAGACTAAGGAGATAAAAAGATGGAGTGAAATAGGCTGTGATGTATCATGGCCTGAACACTTTAGAGAGTTAGAGATGTGTTATACAACAGAATGAAGAAAGAGTGTAAAGACAGAGATGAAAAAGGAAAAAAGTATATGGTCCAAGTCAGGTAAGAATATATAGTCAGATCTGTTCGCTAAGTTGTGAGATAAAAAGTAAAATCAGAAATTATGACAGATAATGAAGAATAATTCTGGGCATTACCTTAAGATGCCTAGCTAAATCAGTGGTACTGTATAACCCTGTGCAGGTGCTGTCTACAACCTAATACAGTATACATAAATTTTTCTGTATTTCGTTATTCTCCCTAAAGACCCTCGATAAACAACATTAAGGGTTTGAAATAAGGAATATATGGGTGGGTTATGATACACAGTGGTGGCAGGAATTACGATAACAACACTAGAGTTCTATTGTTAACAAACCATTAATGATCGGCCATTTTTCAATGATGAGATTTTTCTACTAAATGCAAGAGCAACATTTACTGGTAAGTACCCAAAATCAATAAGCCCTCAATATGCTCTAAGACTGCAACTAGGTATGTGTTGCCTGCAGTACAGCTCAGTTATTAGGAGTAACATCTGAATGGGTGGAAATATTGTCTGCAAAACATCAAAGCCACTGAGATAAATTTCATGGCCAAAATTGGAATCCTCATCAAGTTATGAGCCAGATAACAGTCCAGTTTTAATCTATTTATATAGGGCCTAACACAAGCAAAATCCACACTAGAGTTATCAATGTACCTGTCAATACTTTAGATTCTGCAAAACAATTCCATGAAGCTTAATTATCAGATTTATAGTTTTCAAGTTATGACCAAGGTTAAGTTAGTTTAAGGTGTGACTCCCATAAATGGTTTGACAGAAGGTATGAGATGATGAAAAAAGTGATCTTAAAAGTTTGCCAAGCCATGTAGGTGACATAAAAAGGATAGGAATTCTGGAAGCCACATTATTTTGATTAAACTGGAGAAAAGAATGTGTTGTGCCCAAATGAATGAGGCTACTCCTTAAAAAAATCACCCTCCTGCATGTTCAGGCCCCGATCACACAAAATCTTTTTCACTCCATCTTTCCACCTCCAATTTGGTCTCCCTCTTCTCCTTGTTCCCTCCACCTCCGACACATATATCCTCTTGGTCAATCTTTCCTCACTCATCCTCTCCATGTGCCCAAACCACTTCAAAACACCCTCTTCTGCTCTCTCAACCACGCTCTTTTTATTTCCACACATCTCTCTTACCCTTACGTTACTCACTCGATCAAACCACCTCACACCACACATTGTCCTCAAACATCTCATTTCCAGCACATCCATCCTCCTGCGCACAACTCTATCCATAGCCCACGCCTCGCAACCATACAACATTGTTGGAACCACTATTCCTTCAAACATACCCATTTTTGCTTTCCGAGATAATGTTCTCGACTTCCACACATTTTTCTAGGCCCCCAGGATTTTCGCCCCCTCCCCCACCCTATGATCCACTTCCGCTTCCATGGTTCCATCCGCTGCCAGATCCACTCCCAGATATCTAAAACACTTCACTTCCTCCAGTTTTTCTCCATTCAAACTCACCTCCCAATTGACTTGACCCTCAACCCTACTGTACCTAATAACCTTGCTCTTATTCACATTTAGCGCTGTATCATCAGCGAACAACAACTGACTCACTTCCCAAGCTCTCTCATCCCCAACAGACTTCATACTTGCCCCTCTTTCCAAAACTCTTGCATTTACCTCCCTAACAACCACATCCATAAACAAATTAAACAACCATGGAGACATCACACACCCCTGCCGCAAACCTACATTCACTGAGAACCAATCACTTTCCTCTCTTCCTACACGTACACATGCCTTACATCCTCGATAAAAACTTTTCACTGCTTCTAACAACTTTCCTCCCACACCATATATTCTTAATACCTTCCACAGAGCATCTCTATCAACTCTATCATATGCCTTCTCCAGATCCATAAATGCTACATACAAATCCATTTGCTTTTCTAAGTATTTCTCACATACATTCTTCAAAGCAAACACCTGATCCACACATCCTCTACCACTTCTGAAACCACACTGCTCTTCCCCAATCTGATAATTTACATTAACTACTGGTTAGAGCTATCAGCTTACTAAAAACACCCACTCTAAATTACATCATACTAAACTTGAAAGTTATTCCAGTAAATACTACTCCTGATACATGCATGCCAACTTATAATTAATCTTACCTAACTTCCATAAAATCTTCAGGATCTGCTATTTTCCTGACCAGAAACTGACCCTGGGTACCAGTCTTGGATTTCTTCTCTCTAAGTAAAACACAATCTGCTTCAAGGGTATCAGCTAGAGACTTCAGAGTGGCAACTGATGCATCATATTCATCCTCTGGCAATCCGCATACAGAATCATCTGAAGAGGCAAGTTCGAGAAATAAAAAAATTTCTTGATCACTAAATACAGAGTGCATCTAAAAGAAATTATATCTAAAACACAGTAATATAAGTAAAACAAAACCATTAGCAAAGCTTAACCCAACACTGCAAAGCAAGCCTGTCTGAATCCCATCATCAAAGTCAAACAACTACTACAATCTGCTTTAAGTGTACATAATGAACACACCAATAAGGAGTAAGCCTGAAGATATTCATTTCCATTACAGGCTAAATTTTTTTCATACTTGACTGCCATTTCCCGAATTAGCGAGGTAGTGCCAGCAACAAACAGGCCACATCTACTCACATCCATCCTCTTGCTGTCATGTGTAATGCACCAAAACCACAGCTGCTTATCCACACCCAGGCCTCAGAAACCTTTCCACAGTTTACCCAGGACACTTCACATGCCCTGGTTAAGTCCAATGTTAGCAAGTCCATCCCAGTATACCACATCATTCCAATTCACTATCCCATTTACGCTTTTCACCCCCCTGCAAACGTGAAGTATAAAAGAGAGGACAGAAAGCAGTAGTGGGTCAGAAAGAAGGAAAAATGAGAAGGATTCAGCACTGAGTATAATAAGTATGATAACAGGAAACACAAAGGAAAATATGTATAAACTTCAACCAAGACTCACTTTCCAGCAGATTCAACCTAAAACTTCTTTGTTGTCAACTCAACTGTCATCTATAAACCTCATATCATTTTTTTTAAGTACTTTCTATCAAATTTTTTCTTTAGCAACTCTAATGTTACATTTTCTTCAGCTTTCCTAAACTGTATCCAGGTATTTCATTATCACATACATATCTAAATAACAAAATATACATATACTAACATTCACCTATACCAATAGTTATCTAATAAATTACTCATGTATTACCAAGACCCAAGCTATCTATTTATTAGCAAACAATTATCTTTGTACTGAACAAATGATGAAGATATAACCAACAAAGTAAATGGTGCTGCTCTGAGCTCAAACCCTCTAAACTATGCATCAAGCAACAATGTGTATGTTAATCCAGCATCTGAATAATTACTCTAAAGCACTAAAATGTCCATGAACCTGTCATCCCCTAGCATATTTCTAAGTCTTATTCAACATCACTGAGAAGCAATAAGATCAGCTGCTGTAACTGATCTTCAACATTCTATATGCAAAAAGATTCACAAGTAACCTCAAAAGAGTCCTTGTAAACCTTAAGGTAAAGATATTGGGAAGGTCATCTCTAAAATGGACCACTCAGTAAATTAACAGCTGGAGAAAATCCAGCCTAAAAACACAGTGACTACATAAAAGGAGAGTAACATTAAGACTAAGCAAATCTTACTATTTTACTTATATTTTCAATAAATCTAATTCTACAAAGCTTGAGGTGTAGAATAACACAATTATGTGTAGGTGCCCTGTGGTGAAAAACTTATGAATGTATCTTCCAGCAGATGACAGCTGTGCTTGTAACATCATCTGTAAGAAAACTTAGCAGGAACAAGATTTTAGGATACTAGGCACATGGCATCCTAAACATAAACACAACCCAAAAAGCATAACCATCACCTTCATATAACCAGCGAAATAACCAAATCTAAATCAGATTTCTGAAGCTACTCTTCTGCAGCCTCTGAAAATGAACAAGTGAAAGAAATGAAGAAAATTCCAGTGTCAAACATGGTTGGTTGGCTGTACATAAGGAGCTACCTCAACCTATAGCCTATGTAGGTTTCCCTTAATCTGAATGACTATCAAAAATATGTCAAGGATAATCAGGCCTGAAAAGGATCTAAAAACTAAGATGACCACTGTAAAAGGAAACCTAAATGACTGGCACTATCACAGCTAAAACATGTTCATTACCAATACCTGGCTACACTGGTAATAACACCTAGACATCTCTATCTCAGGATTCCTTGTGTTGGGTTTACTTAATATCATTGATGTCTACACCAGTCAGACCCAACAATAAAACTAGGATAAGAATTAATGAACTGAACTCATACCAAATTTAATCAGCAAGCTACACAAATACTAAAGAGTAAACTTCAAGACATTCATACATATGCATCCATGTGTGATTTGGCTCCTCTTTTAAGTCAAAGTAAAGAATGTTGAAAAAATTATCTCCTCCAAATTGATCTAAATACAGAATGTTGAAAAAATTATCTCCTCCAAATAGATCTAAATCCAGATTGATCTAGGAGAGAAAGTGACTGGAATCTAAGGTCAGAGATCTACCCATGTATTACATCTGAATGATCAGTTCAGCTACACCTTGAAACTATAAGATGACAATAAACAAACTTTGCAATTTCATTGTATTAAACATTCAATGTAATTTTGCTTCATTATGAATTAGAAACTAAGTTTTGGGACATATGGGCAGGATATGCAGACAAGGGTGATGCTGTGTAATTCTGGACACAGTCTACAGGAGCAGCACTCAAATCTTATGCAGTCACACAAATAAATATGTTTCATAAAACTCATTAAATCAAACTTAAAACTAAAACTACATATACTATCATGCACTAACCAGCGCCAACTCCAACTTCATATAAAGTCTCCCCATTTCCATTGCAGATCTTCTCCTGAATATCTAATCGAAGCTGGTCAAATACATCATCATCTGGACTGATCAGCATTTTCTGTGGGTACAAAATCAATTGAAAAATGCACTTGAGGAATAACAAAAAATTCGCTTAAAGGAGATTTTTGCCAATTACAATCACATAAAGCCTGTATGCTCAGGGTCCCAGGGCAGTGTTCCACTACGATCATTATTCTTAATCATTCATATTTTCAATGCAGAGAAAAAGACACTACCCTTATTTGCACATAACCAGTCTCTAGCTGTTATGTGTAACATAATGAAACCATACTGAAGCCAGAGTCCACCATACACAGACTTCTCTTTATACATCTTATGCCCTTCATTAGCCTGACCACAACAATGCACTCACACATCACATCACTCCAATTCTTTCTATCCAAAGCATGCCCTTCATCCTCCTAATTGCCAGGGCCCAAATACTACTAGAGTCTCCTTTACTCCATCCTTTCACTCCTCCTCCACTTCTGACACAAAGATACTCTGTCAGTCTCTCTCTACACATACCTTTTCCATGAAACTAAACCATACTTACAACACAACCACATCTTCTGTTGAAGTCATTTCTCACATGATCAACCCATTTCATTCCAATTTTCATCATCAGGTATTTCATATCTAGCACATGCATCACTATCTTTTTTCCTTTGCATTCCATGCAACACTATCATGACAACTATTCCTTCAAACACACAAATCCTTTCCCTTATGGACACTGACCTTTCCTTATATTTTCCTCTTGAGCCACCCAGGACCAAGATCACATTCCCCTGTGGCTCATTTCAGTCCCCGTAATGTCCATTCCTAGGTTCCCACAGTACTCCAATTCCTCCAGGTCCTCCCTATTTACCTCATACTCAGAAAGTCCTGTTTCACCTTACCTTTGTTCGTATCAATAATCAACTTTCTTATTTTCCACACTCTTAAACAATCAAAAGCCTCTAAAGTTTCTCTCTGGAGCCTACCACCAGTGTCCTCTCATCCTTTCAAAGAACCTCTTTTAACTCCCATGTATCCTATATCCAACATACTGTAAAGCCATTCCTTGCTCCAAGACCCTTATATCTGCCTCCCTTAGAATCCCATCCATAAAAAAACAAAAGTTATGGTGACATCATAATTCCTTGATAAAGACCTACTTACACAACAAATTACTCATCCTCCTCCCTTCCTACTCTCAAGAATGCCCTTTGCATCAGTAAAAATACCCCAATGTATTTACTAACTTTCAATTTACCTAACACACCATGTTCCATAAACCATCAATGTCATCCCTATTACATGTTTTGCAGATCCACATTACTTTCTTTCTAAATGTATTTCTCACACATTCTTCAGAGGAAACACCAGGTCCTACCTCTATCTCTCTAGGAACCACATTGTTCCCCCCTAAACAGGTGTCCAACGGGTTTAAAAGTCCTTCTTCATACAGTAAAAATTGTTAATTACAGTCTTAAACTGTGTATAAATGTATCACAAACCTTCAACATGACAAAGTTTTCCCTCGGTAGTTCCTGCCGTGGGCTATCCAGCTGACTTTCCTTTCCTGGTGACATTGGTGCGGATGCATCATGTTTCTTGTTCTCTGCCATCTTGAAATATCTTGTCCTTATTAGATTCAAGATTTCACTTTTTCACACAGCTTATCAAATATTACTTTGTACTGCAATGGAGTCCGTTGCAAGGGAGGGTAGCCCACTTAAGGATAAACACCAGGGATATAATCAGTATGAAAGACACTCCACTCATTAGCTGTTCATATACATGCTAATAATGGTAATGGTGGTAATATTGTTCTTAAAATGCCTTGAATAATCACTAACATATGCCAAGGAAGAAACACCAAACTGCTCGATCTGAAAGGAAAAGAAATCTTTTCTTTATGCGTATCTGTCATAGTAGTAAATACAGAAAAATCTCCAGTCTGAATTTCTAAAGACCCTACAGGGTTCAAATTTCAAATGACTTTGGATTATACATACTGATCTTTCCAGTGGACTCATGCTTTTTACATGTTACTAATACGGGAGTCCCAACATATAACATCCAACCAATGAACATACATACCAACATGCTACAAAAAACAATGTTACTTCCCAGTCCAGCATACAATCAATTACTCATACTCACAAACCACAGAACAGCAACTTTTGCTTAATATGATATTCTATTAACTATAATTACTCCAGAATACATTATCGTAACACACTACTAGTCACATATAGTTATCTATTCTAATTTTATGCATTTCTTTATACTATCCGACTTATGAACAGATCAACTAACAAACAGGGCTCAGGAACCTAACCCATTCATAACCTGGGGACCCCTTGTATATAGTATATGTATATAATACTATAAAAAAAAATCTATAAAGTATTCATCTACAGTATTGCCTAAAACTCTTTCTTTGTCTCCATTTCTAAAACATGTAATGTAGACTAATGTACATGAAGATGACCATGAAGTTGGGGATTAAACAATTGTGGCATGCCATTATAATGGTAGAAGGGTAAAAATAAAGAAATAACTGACAAGTAAGGAGCACTACAAACTTGACTTCAAAATTTAGAAAATTTCATACAGTTTAGGCAGGAATCTGAAATACACAAACATCTAAATTTCTGACATTCAGACTGGATATCTTCCACTTAAATCATTCTCAAAAAGAAAAACATACAGTCTGATGTATGAGCAACATCACACAAACTGGAAATGTACACTAACAATAGGTTTCAACCTAATTCATTTGTTCATAATTACTGGCAGTACTAGTAACAAATAACATTATCCTGAAAATTAAATACTGAGGATATATATCAAAACAGCATTCAAAGCAATAACTACCTCATACTGGGAAACATTTAATGCCTCAGTTATGGTACAGAGAGGGGGGGATATTTGGCTTATGTTGTGTAAAAATGTTACACTTTGGTAAAAAAAAAAAGTTCGACTATCAATCTGAACAAGAATTTCATCAAAGATCATATCAGCAATGCAGTTTAATTGATGATATAACAATGATGCCATGAAGTGACTGCCTGTAACATCACTAAGGGAGGATTGATTTTGTTGATATGTAGTGCACAAACAATAATGAACACATTTAACCCTCAGCAACAGAAGTTTTTTGAAAAAACTTTCAAGTGATGAAAGTTCTTCAACAAGTCCACTCATCAGTAGACTGCAAAACATTCTAAAATGTTTATAAAACTGTTTATCAATCAATCATCATTTCCTCCACTTCCAATATTCATCAGCAATGCTACCAGCTAGGTTATGATCACCCCTAATAGGGAAATGACTATTCAATTACAAGTAATCAAATACCCTTCGTCTTGATTAATGCTATCAGGTGCTTTAAGATATCAAATATCATAAACATATTTTCAGTAAAAACTGATCAGTGGGTCTATAATAAACTTGTATCTGTACAACAGACAATTTGAGAATTTGACTATCTATCTATATTTCTGATGCGTGTTCCCACCTGGAATTCCCTTAAGGGGGTGGCTATGCCAGAAGTTTCTATAACTAGTGAAATCCAGTGCTGCTTCTTAGCCTTTTGTGCCTCACCCTTAATAGGCCACTAACTGAGGGCATCTCTAGTGCAGTGTTTGTGGATGATCTTCCTGAATGTTCCTGCTGACTACTTCTTCCTAATGCTCCTGCCTAATTTGACTAACAATAGTAACTGAACTTACTATCTAAATAACTCAAAATTCACCCACTTCTCTGAGATACAATGATTTCTTACATACCATTCTTGTTTTGGGTTATTCACTACTCTCCAAGTGAGTCCATAATCTTCCCTCCCCTCCTTATTGCCGAAAGTTCACAGTTTGCCTACCCTTGATCAGATCCTGGATACATGCCTGATTGAATTCCCAAAAGGTGAAATCATATTTGGGACTGGGTTTTCTACAAGGTGAAGGCAGGATCAGGAGTCTATATTTCTTATCTGTTCTGTAAATTTTCTTTTCAACCTTAACAAGTACATATTAAAAAGAGTTTAAGAGTTCACTTGTTACTAAAAGAGAATCTTTTACATACAGTTAAAGTCCTCTGCATGTCCTTTCAGTCCTGTCATGTCTACATAGGTTGTTATTTGGAATCCAGACCTCAATATTCATATGACCTTTAATGTATATTTCGGTATAGGCTGCAAACACTACATTTGACTCAGTCAGAGATACACTTATAAAAGAGATTTTGTTTGTCTTGTATGACTTGAGCCCGTACGTGGGCATATACGAAGCATGTTCCATGTCTTATTTCTGAATTGTTTTGAAGGCTTAATATTCTGTGCTCTGTTGAACCTGGCAGAGTTTTCAGAACCTTTTTCATTCTGTAGAGGGAAGCAAGTGTCATCTCTTTCTCTGGTAGTTCTCCCTAGCCTATGTTTGACCTTGTCTAAGTCGTAAAAAATAAAAAAAGACACATATGGCATATATTGTGATCATTTCTAAGTAGAACTGTGGGTAGTGAAACATGCGAATCTCCCCAAAATGACATTTTTATCTTAAACAAGTCCAGACATTATATTCTTTTTACGTGTTGAAATTTTCATTTTCCCTAATATGATGCACAAATCCTGCCAAACATGTGAAATCTTGCATCTACAGACTGTAGACATTATGTGATTTCCATGTTCATTCACTATTTTGCTATTCCCACCTCTGTCCAGTGCTGGGTCAATGTCTATGGTACATTCAATATTCATATCCACTGGAACATTCCTAATTTCTGTATCTGCATTTGTCATGGTAGATTTAAGTGTATTTTCCATTAGTTGTACAGCATGAGCATTAACAGTAAAATTTTCTACACTGGGTATCGAAGAATTTCAAAAAGTATTTTCACAAGTCTGAGATGAATGAATTGGACATCCACAGAAGATAGTCTTCTCAACACATGTAATGGAACCCAAAATCAAAATTCATATTCAGAAAAAAAGGAAATCAGGTGTTGTACCCTTTAAAGTAGGAGAAATGTATGACGGAAATCAGGTGTTGTACCCTTTAAAGTGGGAGAAATGTAAGAAAATGACCCAAAGGAGATATGTACGATGTTAGCTGAAAAACACAAACTAGTTTTCAGCTCAAAATGAAACAAGAAATTAAATAATAAACAGTTTAATCATCATGATGAAAAATAACTCATGGATAACGAGATATCAGGTGTTGATAGAATAAGAGAGACTGATAAACTCAGAAAAAATGCAGCTCCCAGACCAGATGGTATTCCGGCCATATTCTTCAAGAAGGCGAGTCCAGGATAACACCTAAGCAGTATAGAATAATTAGTTTGACTCCAAATGTAATAAAAGTCTTTGAAAAAGATAAATGAGCACATATCAGAGCATCTGATCAAGAACTACATAAATGAAGGCCAACATAGATTCATACCAGGGAAAAGCATACAAACTCAATTGTTAGGCCATCACAATGATATACAGTACAGTATATGAAAATTTTATACAAGGAAAGAAAACTGATACAGTTTTTTCTTGATTTTACAAAGGCAGTTGAAAGTGAACCACAGAATTTTAATGGAGAAAGTAGCTAACCATAACATTTAGGGAAAGTAGGAAGATGGATTAAAGAGTTTTTGATTAATAGAAAGGCCAAAGTAGAAGCAAACAGAACTACATTACATGAGTATGTCCTATTTGGGTTATCATAAAGAGCGGAGTTAGCCTTCATTCCCTTTGTATTAATGATGTCAAAAATCAAGAGAAGAAAAAAAAAGAGTAAGGAGTTTTGCTGACACAAGAGTAGGCAAAATGACTGTACCAGCTGATCAACTACAGACATTAAATACAAATTGGCAGAAGTAAACCTAATGGAATAAAAATAATAATAATTTGGGAAAATAAATTATGGAATGAGTAAGAATTCTTCAGTGACACCATGTGGAGGCCTTAAAGAGAATGTGATAGGAAGTGAGATTAATGTAAAAGAAGTGGGTGTCACCATGAGAATCTAGTTTTCAGGGAACATATTGCAAAGACCTCACAATCAAGCCAAGTAATGAGTAGTACAATTTTGAGAACATTCACTACAAGAGACAGAAAAATATTGAAGAAAATGTTAACTGTATACATAAGAAACAAAGTTGAATACAGCTATGTAGTATGTTCATCCTAAAAATGAAAAGAAATAAACAAATTAGAAAGAATTCAAATGCAAACCCTGAGCAAAATCAGGGAAATGTAACATGAATTACCATGAAAGTCTCATAGAGCTTGACCTATATAGCCTACAGAGAACTGAAAGATACATGATAATCTATGCATGACACCAAAGTAATTTAAAGGTTAAATAGAAAAACATTTTGAGCCTGAAAGCATCTCAACAAGGAAGAGAGAAAGTTACCATATCTACAAGAATAACATGGAAAATACCAAAATTCAAAGTCTAATGATGCAAAAAATATATGAAAAACCAGCGATGGAGCTAGAATGAATATCCAACTTGTACAGAACTACAGAAGCATTTAAATGAAAACTTAACATGAGGTTAAAATCAGTTCCAGATTTACCCAGAACAGATAATGAAGTAATGCAGGAGGCAGCAGAGAAGACTATCATTCATCAAGCAAGAAATAAGGTGAACAATACATGCATTCTCTCTCTCTCTCTCTCTCTCTCTCTCTCTCTCTCTCTCTCTCTCTCTACAGTGTTCCTGTGTTATTTCCCTACAGGCATTCAACAAACTACTGGTATACCATCACTGTCCTTTCAGAAAGTCAAATTATCTCCCCCTACTGCTATGAATGTTCAACAGCCTAAATTGTCAAGGTTATTTCAGAATGTCATCTCCTGAACTTCTATTCAAAACAATTACCAGTCTTGTCTCTTTCTAGATGATTATCTAACTATTTAACCTTCTAGTGTGTTATATCTCTCCCCACCTAATACCAGTATGTCTAATTTCCCTCCTATACCTTGCAATCTTTTAGTAGTCATTTAGTAGTCTTCCTCTTTGCTATGTTATTTCCTTTACACCCCCATCTCTCTCTCTCTCTCTCTCTCTCTCTCTCTCTCTCTCTCTCTCTCTCTCTCTCTCTCTCTCTCTCTTCTACCATTTCTTCCCTCACCTCAGCCCAGGTGTTGGTGGAGAGAGGGTAAGAATTGCTAACAGTCTTACAATTCTATGTTATCCTTTCTCTGTTTGAAATTACAACTTTACCTTGGGCTGGTACTGTCTGTCTGTTTGCATTTTTGTGGTTTGACAGTTTTATCAGTTCAAGAAATAAAACAACCTTACCCTAACATTATCTGAGGTGATCATCACAGGTATAACAATTCTACATGTAAAACAATCTCCAATATGATCTGGCCATAAGTCAATATCAATGTGACAATACTTACATCATCAATCATGAAAATTTACTATGATGTAATCTCAACCATATACAGCAAATGTAAATATGTAATTCAAGGACACCTGCTAATGAAAGTACTGTGCCCTTGGGCTGTAGGAGTCTTTAGAAAGGTCCAGGGTAACATCAGGATTCTTTCACAGAAGTCAGTCCTGGTGTAATTATAACTAAATAAATAAAAGGAAACCAAAGTAACTCATAAAAGTAGAACAGCACATAAATCGACTCCTAGCAAACGGAAGAAATTATTTAAAAGGGTGCTGATGATATATAAGGGCATTAAATAATCCTAAAATAACAAATGATCTGACATGGGAGGGATTTGGAGACCAGGGAAAATGTGGCGTAAAGTAAGCTTAACACTTGAATAAACCAACAGGACTCATAAAATATAATTTTAGCCATGCCAATTTATAAGGTACTTTATGGAATTGCATGAAAGTGGTATCACTACATTGTTCATCGTTGGTAAAAAAGATTTAGGGATGCACCATACAAGGGTAAATGAAACACAGAAATCAACAGAACAGATGAAAATCTCACCTAAATTCCACTAGCAGCCAAGTCTTATTTTGTGGTTAAAATTTAGCAGATACACCTATGACTACATCATACGAACTGGCAAAAAAAAAATAAACAGATGGCACTGCCACTGGTGGCTTCACCAGCCAGTCTCAATACAAGCAGTCATTCCATGCAGTCACCAGCATCAGACCACATAAATATTAGTTTATTTCAGATATAAGTCTCAAATGCTAGGAAATGTTCGGTGAGGTTTTCATAGTTTCTGTTGATTTCCATGAATGTTACACATACATTTACATGAATTAACAATCTTTCCCCTGATCTTAATGGCTCCAAGAACTTTCTCTTATCACAGAATATAAAATTGTTCCAAATCACACTGAGCCAGACTAAATCACTTCTTATACATGAAAGAAATGTGTTGATATGAGTTATAAGAAGATATGTACATAAAAAGAGTGGCTGAGCTAAACATATACAGTACAAAATTTTATCAAAATAGCTACATAAACCTCACAGTATCCCGCTGCAGTTAAAATGTGCAATATTTTCCTTATTTTTTGAAGATTACATTAATACAGTATCTGGTCTTTATATACAACTGGTGGGAGGTTTGGGTCTTGCAAGCACTTGCTGCCACACAAATCAATCCCAGCAAAAGTACCTGCTTCCAGCATACATTCTTCACCATGTAGCAGCAGGAAGACAACAAAAAAGTTGGTACATTTTGAATGTGATATAAAAAATGTAGAGTATATCTCTGCTCCTAAACACAACTAGGTTGAACTTTCATAATGTCAAGTTTTAAAAAGCATCATTACTGTTTTGGACATCCAGCGAATTTCGTTAGATTGCAGTAAGTTAAATTTGGTTGAAATTATTTTACCAATAGAATTTGGTATCTTAGGAACAATTCTGACCTTCATTTCTAACGCAAACAGGAGATCGTTCGAAAAGGTAATTTTACCATGATAGTTACACCTACATTAACCTCAATTTTTCCCTGCTCTTCATAGCCCTCCTCACTCTCACTTAGGATAATGACACACACACACACACACACATACACATACACACATCATAAAGTTTCTAAGTCTTCAACACTTATACACACTCACCCATGACCCCTAGAGTGTAGCACGAAAAGGTAAATCTCATTAAGAGTGACATCGCCTGGCAGATATATCCTTGCCGCTCTTCCCCGGTGTGAGCTCCCACTAGCCTTCACGCACAAAGACAGTCTCTACCCACCTTGTAGCGAGATCCAGGATATGCATCACACTCTGTTCAAGATGTAATGTGGACGAAGTAATCTTTCTATGGTGTGAGATGGTGCAATAATTCGGAGCTCCTGCTTCACCTGCCTGCCAAGCTTCTACTCTCACTCCACCACAAACAACAATATTGTCAGCACCTTCCCCACTTTGATTTCACGTAATCTATCACTTCAATAGTAAATCGAGCACAATCCGTCGTATATTGCGCCACCTGATATAAAGTCTTGATGACAGAAGTTCAGGATAGCGTAATTTGTGTCAAATATGTCCTCAGCCCCGCCAGGAGACACCAATGTTGTGTATAAGCTGGCCAACATAGGGAACCAACCCCGCAAATGGAGAGTTTAGATATATCTACGTTTACCTTTAAGGAAAAGTCTAAAAACCTTTACAGTTTATTTTTCACTGAATTCTATATGCTTCACCAAGCATGCTCCTGAAGATACTGTGCGAGGAAACAAAGATAAGATAAAGGCAAAAATAATGCACATATGTGATTTCATTATCATTTTTTGATATCATAAGACTGTTGCCAAGATAAGAGTAGCTGAAGCAATTTTTCGTTATGTCAGTAACTTTTAATTAACATAAATGCATCTGAAAAAAAAGTATTTAAGCACAACAGAGCGTGTTCCCTATGTTGTTGACGGCATTTAAGTGCCAGCTGCATCAGCTCTTGTGATACCGCGACTTTATAAATCTGAACAAGAATTCATAATTTATATATATACTGTTACCCTCCCAGTTTACGTTACATAAACATAATTTTGTCATAATTACATCAGATGATATCAGATTTTTCAACCGAAGACCAATGGCGTTTCAGCATCCCATACTTACCAAAATGCACTGGTCTCGGCATTTCAGACAAAACTTTACTCAATTCATTTTTTAGACAAAATATTAATCTTAATCCATTAGCCTTAGAAATCCATGGATTCATAATGTTCTAATGTAAACTTTATCAAGATATGCAATGGCTTAAGTTGACAAAGGTGCAGGAATCACAAGAGATGTCACATGTATATAGAAGACTCAGATTTCCATGAAGGTACAGTATTAACAGAAAGGAAACAAGGGTACAGAACTCTCAAAAACTCACTGAAAAGAGTGAAAGATTCAGAGAAGTGATTACGAGGTTACTTGACACATGAGAAATGAACACCAGCTTGTAGAAAGTGCCAAGGATGGAGAACTCGTATAAAATGTCACAATGTCCGCAAGACCCGCATGGAAGCGGCATCAGGAGTGCAGGACTCACCGATTTGGGTGAAGGACTCGGAAGGGGCTAAAACGATCCATGTTATATGTGACCACAAGAGTGCAGAACTCAAAAAGGTAGACCAGGATTGGAGAGCTTATGTACGTGATCACGCATGCACATTTCAAGTGGCCACAAAGTTAAGGAAGTGAGGTAAGTGATCACAAAGATACAGGGCCGAGAAAAGTCACCTTAGGGATGCCGGACTCGCATTCCTGTCAACAGGGTCGCCGGACGAAGATGGCTTTGACAGAAAAGTACTGAGTTTCAGAAGTATCCTTTAGAATGCAAAGCTTGCGGAAAAGTGGTGAAGGGTACAAGATTCATAAGAAAATTTATGGCGAGGATTTGATGACATTATGGAGCGCTGTTTTAACGGCGCAGAAGGTGACTGGTAGGATGGGTACCATAGGCGTCGCAGGAATGTACCTCTGGCGATGAATTCCACTTATCAATTACTGTATTTGGGAAACTGAATTTCTTAACATTCCCTCTCCCATTATATATAATTCACAGCTACGGCCTCTTTACAGGTATTAGATATTGCCCTATATCTTTTTTCCCCAGGACTTTCTCACACCTTAACAGCATTAATTGAATATATCTCCTCTCATTCTGCTGTTTTCTGTGGTTGGAAGGTTCACTTTTTAAGTATTTCCACAAATTTTCCAAGGTACACGCAGGACGTGAGGCTATTATCTATATCTCTCTTACAATATATATGTTTATACGTTTGCGGGTTTCAAATAACCACAGCTATTCCAGGTTTGGAGGTTATTTCTCTGATCATGTCTTCATCAATGTAACCATACTGGTCGGTAATCTGTACATATTTTCAACTTCCTACTTTCTGTGGTCTGCTGGTGATAACAGAAATTACAGTTATACCCAGATCTTTCTTTGTCCACATTATTCGGAATTTGATCCATCTTACATCTGGACCTTCTTCCAGTCTCCAAATTCAGTCACATAGCACTGTGATGACTAAAAGTTGCAACCTACTTATCGATTGTATTTATTCTACCTATAAGGAAAAACAACTTTTGTTCTTTATTCTAATGGAACCCGTCATAGGGACAAGAAAGGAAGGAAACGTGAGATAACAAAAGGAAATGTTTGGTCGGTAGATAAAGGACTGGGTTTTCATTTTCCTACCGTTATTGTTCAAGTAATTATATGTGCAGTTAGCCAGGGAACATGATATCATTGATTAGTAGTTATTCCATGAACATACTGGCCTTCGCTTAGATTCAGGCTATCAGATGGGTGGCTGGAACTTTGTGGTGTTCCGCAATATCTTGAAAGGCCAGTGAGATATATGCAAGATTTCTGGACATAATCTTACACCCTTACTGACGGTTAAACGTTAATTCACCCAATCACCTAACCTAGATTTAACCACTTCACATTATTCAATAATATTGCAGAAATCAGTCACCTTTATGGTGGAGGTTGTGGGGATGTTTGGTCTGTATCACAAGGATACTTTCTTCAGTTAACAAGGAAGAAATGTAGGAATCTTCCTGCTTTTTCCAAGTGTCTGCCATCTTATCGTTACGCCAATATTTGCTATTATGCCCGCCTGCAGGGGTATATAATCAGTGTAAACATACTTAGCAGAGAGCGTGTATGGCCTGAGAATTATCTCGAACATATGATAGTGCCCATGATTTTTCGGCTAGTGGTTGTAAATTAACGTTCACGGCATTAATGACCCTGTCAGTCGATAGGGTCAAGCCCAAATAACCAACCATCCTGACGTTTGTCCCATTTATTGCAGGACAGGTGTGCGGGAGGAATTATATCATCTCTCATACAGATGCCTGTTTTTTTCTCTCTCATCATATGGCATTTGCGAATAAGAGCCAATCGAGTGAGTGAGACCTGTATCCAACCAGTGCATACAGTAGTGAAAGGGCACCAGCGTTGGTTATCCGATGGTACTTTTTGCCCTTAAGAACTTTATTTACATAAAGTTACGACTAGGAGAGTCCGTTTGTGATTTCCTTGCTATGTATATTATTGGGGAAGAGCAGTGTGGTTTCAGAAGTGGTAGAGGATGTGTGGATCAGGTGTTTGCTTTGAAGAATGTATGTGAGAAATACTTAGAAAAGCAAATGGATTTGTATGTAGCATTTATGGATCTGGAGAAGGCATATGATAGAGTTGATAGAGATGCTCTGTGGAAGGTATTAAGAAGATATGGTGTGGGAGGCAAGTTGTTAGAAGCAGTGAAAAGTTTTTATCGAGAATGTAAGGCATGTGTACGTGTAGGAAGAGAGGAAAGTGATTGGTTCTCAGTGAATGTAGGTTTGCGGCAGGGGTGTGTGATGTCTCCATGGTTTTTTAATTTGTTTATGGATGGGGTTGTTAGGGAGGTGAATGCAAGAGTTTTGGAAAGAGGGGCAAGTATGAAGTCTGTTGGGGATGAGAGAGCTTGGGAAGTGAGTCAGTTGTTGTTCGCTGATGATATAGCGCTGGTGGCTGATTCATGTGAGAAACTACAGAAGCTGGTGACTGAGTTTGGTGAAGTGTGTGAAAGAAGAAAGTTAAGAGTAAATGTGAATAAGAGCAAGGTTATTAGGTACAGTAGGGTTGAGGGTCAAGTCAATTGGGAGGTGAGTTTGAATGGAGAAAAACTGGAGGAAGTGAAGTGTTTTAGATATCTGGGAGTGGATCTGGCAGCGGATGGAACCATGGAAGCGGAAGTGGATCATAGGGTGGGGGAGGGGGCGAAAATTCTGGGGGCCTTACAGAATGTGTGGAAGTCGAGAACATTATCTCGGAAAGCAAAAATGGGTATGTTTGAAGGAATAGTGGTTCCAACAATGTTGTATTGTTGCGAGGCGTGGGCTATGGATAGAGTTGTGCGCAGGAGGATGGATGTGCTGGAAATGAGATGTTTGAGGACAATGTGTTGTGTGAGGTGGTTTGATCGAGTGAGTAACGTAAGGGTAAGAGAGATGTGTGGAAATAAAAAGAGCGTGGTTGAGAGAGCAGAAGAGGGTGTTTTGAAGTGGTTTGGGCACATGGAGAGAATGAGTGAGGAAAGATTGACCAAGAGGATATATGTGTCGGAGGTGGAGGGAACGAGGAGAAGAGGGAGACCAAATTGGAGGTGGAAAGATGGAGTGAAAAAGATTTTGTGTGATCGGGGCCTGAACATGCAGGAGGGTGAAAGGAGGGCAAGGAATAGAGTGAATTGGAGCGATGTGGTATACCGGGGTTGACGTGCTGTCAGTGGATTGAATCAAGGCATGTGAAGCGTCTGGGGTAAACCATGGAAAGCTGTGTAGGTATGTATATTTGCGTGTGTGGACGTATGTATATACATGTGTATGGGGGGGGGGGGGTTGGGCCATTTCTTTCGTCTGTTTCCTTGCGCTACCTCGCAAACGCGGGAGACAGCGACAAAGTATAATAAAAAAAAAATATAAAATTGTATATACCAGCGGCATTATAGTCCGCGTTGTTTTATTGACAGTGGTGTACGACCATTTTCAATGTTTATATCGATTTCGGCAAATATTTTCAATAAGAGCAAGAATAATGTAACAACTGGTATCACGAGCGAGAGATGACAGAAACCTTAGATGCCAAAACATCAAAAGTGAGTCGCTTAGATTCCAGTTATCAGGATAAGATTGAAGGTTAAAATTTCAGGTGAGAGGCCAAGCCTGACGAAGGTGATTACGTTGAAATAGGTGATATATCGTGACTCAGCAACAACAACATTTTCTCCAAGAGCAGGAGCAGATGTGGTAACTTGACTCTTGTGACAACAACATGTGGCCCAAAAGCAGCTGTAATGACTGGCTTACCCATCAATAAAAACAAATGTCCCGTGCAGACCAGTCGTAGTGTTATCATGGTGTGACTCACTATATATCAGCGGAACGATAAGTTCTTGGACTATTCCCTTGTGAAGGAGGTGTCATCCATACAGCAGCAGATATCACCGTGATAGATGCCGCGATGGACGGTAATCGTGAGGAGTGAGGGGCACATGTGCAGAAAGCGAAGATGCCACGTCAGAAGGCGAGAGGGATTGATGTGTGGTGGTAACCTGTGAGCGGTAGCGCAAAAGGGTCTCGGTTCACAAATGGTCTTAGACCCCAGTGGGGTGATATTACACAAGATGTTACAATTAATGAGATATTTCATTACATACATTACACAGTTTCATATGGTAAGTTTTACCGACTAGATGCAAAAAGTGGATACAAACTTAAAATTTCAAGTATCGTTAATTAACAGTAAGATGTGACATTTCATGCAGGGTTTGTTTAGATCTATCCCTAAAAGGCTCTATTTTTTCACATTCTAAGACAGTGTTCTAGTTTGTATTCAGATCTTTGGCCACAAACTTTACAATTCACATGATTAACATCTCCAGATAGGTCAAAGCGCATATAGTACCTATAGCGTAGCCGAAGTTTGACACATCATATGATCTGCTGATCTTATTACTTTCCCATTATACATGTTCTGCTTCTGTCAGTGATTTCTACCTGCTGAAGAGCAATAAGTATGGCGAACAATACAGTTTGTAGGGTAGATGCCCAGTTGTGTATTCTAACATTCTATTCAAATCTGCTCCCATTAGGTTGGATCACAATAGCACTGCCTTCACTCCCCGTGGTAGAATCGCGAGAACCGTCAGTACAGATGCACTGGGCTATGTTATTTTCACTTTAGAGTTTTCGTATATGTTGAAGAGCACTGGTTTTGGCTAAGTGTTGAAGGTGAAGATTATTGTAAATGATTAGAGGGACAGACCAGAATGGCGACATAATAGACGAGTTCGTTGTCAGCGACAGACGCCATGGATACTGAACTAAGACATTGATTATTACAAGTTCTGTAAGTGATGTCATTAACTGGTAACGTATCGGGTCGATAATCGTCTAGGTAGAGATGTTACGCTAGCATTCATCGTACGTCCGCCCATGGGGCATTGGCAGTAGTAGTTGTTGTTTGAGATGAAACCTCCCTACACCTCAGGAGGTGCAAGCGCTTTGCTCAAGGGCGTCCCGCCGTTGGTGAGGGACCTAAGCACTGGGCTTAGGGAGTAAGGACTGTTATTCCCACCTAGCCCCCACGAGAGCCAGGCTTCCTCTGCATTGGCAGTAGCGGAGTGATAATGTGCCATTGTACGGCTAGGCTGGTAGGGAGGAGGAGTTTCATCTTTCACAATTGTGACTGGACCGTAAGGTAGGAGGAATTACATCTTTTCTCCAGGTGGGGTCGTTGTAAGACAAAGGCCCTTGACAAACAAAGATTGGCGAATCTAATTACAAACAACGGATTCCCTTTTGGTCAAGTTATGATGTGAATTTTTTTAACCGACACAGGTCCAGCAGAAGCAGACATGCGACATTATTACTCTGAAACACGTTGCATCCACAAATCACCACCACACTTTTTCATGGACGTTTATGAAACAGACGTTGATTACACAGGCGTTTTTAGCTCCAGCTGAGAATCATTCACTTTATTCGAGTATTCACTTGAAACAACTGGTTTTTTTTTTTTTTTTCGATTGTAAACAACTCAAACTAGCGAAGTCTGGGACTGTGGGCAAAGTGCTATCAAGAAATGAATAATGACAAGAAAATTTATATACCTTTAGGAATATTAGTTAATTGTTGAATGCCATCTTGATCATTATCACCGAATTGTGACGCCACCAAGTCACACACAACTCACGGTAGAGAGTAGGGACAGATGATTGCTATTATTTTTGCTATTTTTTTGTTACGGGGAAAAAGACACACTTGTGTTGCTGCGTCTCAACTTTATACATATGTATCGTCTTCAACTCGTGTATGTATGCACACACACACACACAAACACACACACACACACACACACACACACACACACAGCTTATGCCAGGTACTCATTAATAATTGTTGGACAGCCCGTGGGAGAGGATGAACAGCTGGGAGGACCGTGGATGGGGCTGCCACGACCAGGATTCGAACCTATGCGAGTTTGATACCAGGCAGCCCGTGCATGCGTGACGGTCAATAACCCGAACAAGTACACCAAGGAGATCCATGACAGCGCATCTCTGCTAAAACCTTACGACACAATGACTACGACCTCACGGCCGACACCTAAGTGAGTCTACTTAAGCAAGAATAATATCGAGCCGATAACCTGCATTGACACTGCCCGCCCATAAACTGAGCGTGTCCTCTGATGACCATTCCTTATTCGAAACCTACTGTCGCCAGGAGCCTCACCTCTGCTACCAACGCACGCGCTCCTAGTCTCACCAACTCGGCGTTCAGTCTCGAGTTGTACTTGCCTGAAGATCGAAACCGAAGTGGTGCCTCTTTTTTTTTCAACGCCTTTTTGGTATGAGAATTTTCTTCGAGAAATATTTTGGTAATGTTAAGCTACCGCGAGACAATACAATATTTGCGCTATACATCAACGTTCCCATTAACCAATACTTTATCAAGAACATAAGATTGTATTCTAATTATTTCTACATCGATCAAGGGCAAACACACGTCATCCCAACGTCACTAACATATATCAATTTGGGAGCCAGAACTCTTATTGTTCTATTTCGTATATCCATAGTCTTGATTCTATAAATCACACGTTCAACGTTACTCTTTGAAAAATAAGGATGCTATGATGATTCTGGTCATCTACAAAATATCAGACTTACGATGAATTAGATAATTACTGATAAAAGAATAAGGACATTCATCCTGTCGACATATGTCTGAAGACTCGACTACTAATCGCTCGAACGTTTTAATATACACTCGGTAAATTTGATGTGTTGACTATTGCAAGTGTATAACTTTGCCAAAAAAGCAGATATTCTATAATAAAAATTCTGTTTGTGTGATGCATTGAAGATGGAGAAAGACTAAATCCGACCCAAGCGTGTCGCAAAAAAAAAAAAAAAAGATATATACACGTAAATATGACACATGACATGTGTAAATCACGGCGAGCCACAACAAGGTCTTACATTCTACAAAAGAGAATTTTAGTGGTACAAGATGATTTAGTCAAAATCGCTCATGATAAGTCGAACAAAATCCTGCATTCTAGAACGAATACTAGCTACAATATCATCTCTTTCATTATGAAATGCGAAGAGCTGTCTTGGAAGAGGCAGATCTTAAGACATGCGGAAATACGACAAATTAAAAAAGAAAGTAACGTTCGGTATATACTAGCCAGCTCACGTCGAAGGGTTTGGACATGAAGCTAATATTACCAGAGTGAGGATGACGAACAGGATCTGTTGTTATCTGGTAGTGGTTCGTCCGGCGTCTCTGACTTTCCGGACTCTTGTATTGAGACGAGGAACTGCTGCTTGCTCATGGTGGGGGATTGCGTGTTTTGTATGGACATGCCCGCTTCTCGTCAGTTTATTGATGGTCAGTTTTGCGTTTACCCTAGTGTACGACAACCTCGAACTGTTCGCATCGACTGACACACACACACACACACACACATACATACATACATACATACATACATACATACATACATACTACATACATAGCGACATAAGCCCAAAGCCCAAAGTGAGAAAACGAAATAACTGTATTCTATTTACACTGTAAATAACTCGTTATTCACTCGCCTCCAGCGGTACTGATATTTCATTTAAAGTTGTAGATTTGTTCGAAATATAACTTTTAAAGTCAAAATGCTATTATACAAAAGACTCGTTATTCATTGATGATAACGCGAAAAGTCGATAGAATTAATGGTTCTGCGTCACGGCCAATTAGCGCGATTGACCCGCGTAAAGGTTTGTCCTGTGTAACGAGGACAGTTTGTTCTTTAATTTTATGATGCTGTAAATACTCGTTATTGCCGGCTCGTCGAGTGCATTAAAGTTTGTTGTTTCCATGAATTGTTATATTCTTTCTTTATTAAGTTTATAAACACTATGTTAGTAGTCAACGTTACTTAAGTCTTATTGCAATAGCGAACGTAATTCGTGTGTAAATATTTTACCTTTCATTTCGTATATGTACATAAAAACCTATTGATATTTGCCATTTCCATGGGAATTCTTGAATTTGTTTACATATTCACGGAAATATTGATTTACCATAGACCACCCTACACAGTAATAACACATCCATGGCTTCTCCTGTACATATGAAAAAGAAGTGAATAAGATAAATAACCCAGACCAGTCTCCTAAAGATGTTAGCATTGGAATCTTGCCTAAAGATCTAAGTAGATATGAAAGGAATTATTCGGTTAAGCTTCTCATTAAGTTTTCAATGCATTTAGTTAGGCTTTTACTGTTGGTGTCTCAGATACAAGAGGATGAAATAAGTCTGCATTATTAGCCAAATCTCGACAATGATTACCCATGAACTTAAGACAGGATCGCACTTTAATGATACACTTATAATAAGAGTGAATCATTGAATTCCAAAAATCATCTTCGTAAACACTTTATACTCCATATCTCAGCCTTTCCATTTGTAATACATTTAATGAATTATGTCGGAAAAATATGCTTGTCCAGCGTGTTCGTGCCTGGCAGCAACTAGACGGGTGTTTAACACCTTGACCAGATTAGACACAACAAAAATGTTCATTTCGGCATAAAATGTATGCAGTTTATTAGAGAAATACAGCTTGAAGTAGTTTAATGACTGACCAATGTTACACATGCGACCAGCCACTTTAAAACGATTGAATCAATGTGTGTGTGTGTGTGTGTCAGAGAGAGAGAGAGAGAGAGAGAGAGAGAGAGAGAGAGAGAGAGAGAGAGAGAGAGAGAGAGGACAAATGAGCGTCTGAATTGTTATTATGTAGGCAAGGGACCTGGCATATCGTTCCTCGAAAGACCGTTTCGCATTCGGATCTCATCACCCGAAATCAGTGCAACTATGATTCGTGTGGCAAAACTATTTTTTCTCCAAAGGGAAATACATCATTCCTTTTGCTCCGCAGGTTGGTCTTTCGGACAAAAGTATATTTAACAACTTCTGTCGCGCTCCCTCTCCTTTGCTTTTCCGTGTTCTCGACAATATAACTGTCTTTCCTAATGATTAATCCTATGCAGTGGAGAAGGTACTTCTGTCCCTGGACCCGGACAAGGCATGTTGACCAGATGGATGGTACCCATCTCCCCACATTTTGAGGGTAAGTGCTGCTAAATTAGCTACCGTGCTTGTTCGTCTTATTCTTATCAGCTTAGGAATTAAAACTTACCCTTCATCATAGAAAGAAGTAGCCCATCACGTAGAACGTTAACTGTTCTCAGCCTTTACGCTATCGCTTAGACGTTCTGACTTCTAGTGTTCTTAGGCTTTGATCCTCTTCTCAGCAATCGGTTTCTTAAACGTCATGAATTTCACAATCTTCTGTCCGATCTCCAGCATTGGTTTCGCAAGGCGAGGTCAAATCAGTGTTATCATTTCCTCTCTTCCTAAAATGTTTAAGCCTCTCTGACACACTTTGGGGAATCCCGTGTTGTCGCTCTTGATGTATCGAAAACATTTGACAAGGTATGATATTAGGGTTTGATCTCCAAGCATCCTTCTATTGGATTTCCTTCTTCGCTCTATTATCTCGTTTCTGGCTTCCTCTCTGGCCACTCTGTCTCCGTAAATTGTTGATGGATTAACCTCTCTATCTTTCCCTATCAACAATAGTATCCCATAAACTGTCTTCAAACATTTCTTCCTTTTTATCAATGATTTGTATACTTCAACAGGAAACCAAATGCACTCGTACGTTGACAATTCACTACTATATTCATTCATCATCTATTTTTTTTTCAGATCTGTTCCTCCCTCTCAATCACAACCTAGTTGAGCATCGCAACCAAGAATCACCTATGAAGCTATTGCAACTTCGTGAAGCCATCGCAACCTAGCAGAGCAACCGCAACCAGGAAACGCCTAGTGGAGCTATCGCAACCAGAAATCGCCAAATGGAACCATCGCAATCTAGTGAGCAATCGCATTCAGCGGAGCAACGGCAGCCTAGTATGTTAAATGCTTCTTCACCTTAGTTTGTTTCAACTCTTTCGAAAGCCCATCACAGCTTTTCTATCTTCTTTGATGGCACTGTAATACCATCCGTCAGCACAATCAACATACTTAGTATCACATGGAAAGATACTCTTAGAAACCCACACTACGCGAATAATCAAGTCAGCCTCTTAGAAACTGGGAGTCCTATGCATATGCCGTAAATTTTCTTCGATTATATGAAGCGCTGACTCATGTACTGCCACATACTTTGGCAGATTCGAATTTAAAGCAATCTCAGTCATCAATTCTCTCATTCTAAGCTTAAAACTTCGTGCAGTGTCGTTCCTTTTTCCCCCTTTTATTCTCTAGATATTACTTTGGTTCTTGCTTCCGAGAGCTAACTGCTTGTGTTCCCCACCAGTTAGCACATAGTACTCAGCAGGCCACTACAGTACAGTGTGGCTGTTGGCAACTCAATGGTAGGCGATTGTGGTGTCTGTTTCTTTCCTTTTAAGCCTAAAGCTATTGTCTTTCTTCACAACTACCGTATGATACTTTTTCAAAGACACATCCTTCGCTTCCTCCAAAGTTATTAGATTTTTTTCTATTTTCTCTATTTTTTGTTTTTTTTGTTTTGTTTTCAGTTCTTTATTATTTCATTTAAGACTTGGTGACGAAGAGGAGCCTCTTGCATGGAAAACATGTTAGACGAAAATACAGAACGGAAATTTTTTGGAACATAACCTATCATGTGAACGAAAAGTCACTGGAATACATTTCATTTTCTTACACACACACACACACACACACACACACACACATGAGTGGAGGCATGGTAGTACACTGCCGGTAGATTAGATTTGGCCAGGTCAAGTGATCCCAGAACCGACCTGGCTAGGTCAGATGGCCCTAGGATCTACCTGGCCAGGTCAGGTGGCCCTGGGATTGGCCAGGTTATGTGGCCCCAGGAATGACCCAGGGTATTCCTGAAACATGTGAGACTCTGCTGAAGGTTGACCCCAGTGGTTGACTTGGACCTTACTGAAGGCCTTCTTGGGGAGATGCTGGGACATGCATACCTGTACCGACGACCTCGAGGAATAGTCAGACGGCAGCCCTGAGGGCCAGTCAGACTGCAGCCCTGAGGGCCAGTCAGACTGCAGCCCTGAGGGCCAGTCAGACGGCAGCCCCGATGGCCAGTCAGACGGCAGCCCTGAAGGCCAGTCAGACGGCAGCCCTGAGGGCCAGTCAGACGGCAGCCCCGATGGCCAGTCAGACGGCAGCCCTGGGGGCCAGTCAGACGGCAGCCCCGAGGGCCAGTCAGACGGCAGCCCTGAAGGCCAGTCAGACGGCAGCCCTGAGGGCCAGTCAGATGGCAGCCCTGAGGGCCAGTCAGACGGCAGCCCCGAGGGCCAGTCAGACGGCAGCTCTGAGGGCCAGTCAGACGGCAGCCCCGAGGGCCAGTCAGACGACAGACCAGAGAGCGAGGTAGTTGATCCTCAGGGCCACACTGCTGAACCCAAGCGACGAAGGCTCAAGGCAGACTCCGAAGTCGAAGGCTAAAAGGCAGAGGACATGGAGGACGAAGGAGATAAACCCTCATTCGAGGACGGAGGATCGATGACTGACACGGAGAACGATCGCCCGAAAGCCTCGCGCGATGACAAAGTCTTGGACTCGTTCGATAACAAAAGGGTTCGAGGTTGTGCTGGAGGGAGGACGATGACTCCAAGGCCGAGTTCGAGACCGAAGAACGAACGAGACCTGGTTAGTATTCATATGATTCATTATCATATTTGACATACACCATACTACACCCACAACACTCTGGTGCCATGTATACACACAGTGAGGGCGTATGTGGTCTCAACACCCGAAGAGGACTGGTGGTTATAACTTGGCGTTGACGGTCTTAATGACCCCTAACAGTTGAGTGGCCTTAAGCCCACCCAACCAACCACAGCAACACAGGCCCGTAAGAAATCCTTTCATCATATAAAAGTTATCTTACGTTTATGACTGGAACTATGATAATTTTTGGAAGTATGTCAAACATTCTGTTTAGTAACTTTAACATGTTTAAAACTTAAAGATAAAGGTTAAGCTTTGTACATGCATACAAGGTTATGAGACAGGGCAACACGAGTGTATAAAAGCTCTCTCCCCGTAACACACAAATAGTAATCACAGACACGGGCCTCCGTGGTGTATTGCGTTACTGACCATGAGTCAGCATGGAGAGGCTTGAATCCTGGATGCGGCAGTCCACCCACATCCAACCCTGGTGCTCATCCCTCCCCTTGGGGCTGGTCGATTAATGGGTACTTGGTTTAGGCTGAAGTGTGTGTCTAATTACCTATTTGAAATTACCTATCTGTAAGGGGAAGGGGTTTTTACACTCGTGGGGCCCCTTCCCTTAAACATTTTTTCTATCACACAAGTTTTCAAGTCTATGGATGCTGTCTGCATTTCTTCAAACATTCCATTCCAATCATCCTCCAGCCTTTTACTGTAAATGTACCTGTTTTTCTACAAATTTCTTGTTAAATTTCATGTTATATCCTTTGGTCGTTCTAACTATATCTCTCTCGACAGTCCACATCATCGATCTGTTTTAAAAACTTAAAGGTTGTGATAAGGTCACTCCTCCCTCTTCTCTCTTCCAGGGTAAGCAAACTTATAGCCTTTAAGCCTTCTTTCTCTGTAACTCAGCTCTCTTGATTCTGGAACCGCCTTTGTTGCTCTCCTTTCGACTTTCTATATCATCTCTCTTTCTTTAGGTGTGGAGGCCAAACTTAGATGCATATTCTAGTATTGGCCTTATGTAGGATATGAACAGTTTGTTTAAGTATCTCCGTATTTGCAGTACAGTAATACTGACCAGAGGACAGTTTGTGGACTCTGGCGACAGGTTAAGGAAGACGTGATATATTACCACGCATCATCTTGAACTCAGCTTAATGGTACAAGTATCAATAGACTTGAGCAAATGCAAAATGAAGGTTTAATAATCGACTAGGCTTTTAGGCCGCTAAAGTACGTAACATGCGGGAAAAAAACTTTGGCATATACCCAGCACTGAGGACAGTATATTTGATATGAATTTTAGGACTGGACTGAACTTTCTGCCTGGTAACTCAGATAATGTTGTCTCCGCGTGTTGATAAACCATCCAATAATAATGTAAAAATAAAAGAATAACCGGCAAAATAGTATTTAATCCACCATTGCCAACTCGTTGACGAAATATCTATTACAATAAGTGATGAAAGCTATGGCAGCAGTAATACTTGTTACTGAAGCAGGAGTGATGGCACAAATATCGTTAGCGGCAGTTATGAAATCGTTTCCAATAAAGTCTCATGATTCGTCCTGAATTAGGTGCCTGAGAGCATAAACACAAGTGGACAGTGTTAGCAAAAGTTGGGCGAGCGCCGTCCCACACCTTTGGTCAGTTGTCAAAGTCCCCAACATGTCTGACTGTAAATCACAAAACAGAGAAGAGTCTCATACTCACTCAAGATGCAACTTCTTTTCCTTTCATATCTGGTTTTTCCGTAAAAATGTGGATTCATGTAAATTGTAGAATTGTTTCATTTTAATCTAGAAATCTCGATGATACTGTAACTTCAATCTAAATTTGCATCTGCAAATTATTGACCGCGTCATACAATGTAAGAAATTCAACAGAGAAAACGGCAACTAAATTGTTATTATATTGATAAACTGCCAGTTAAAAAGTATTTCACTGACTGAATGAACATGATTGTACGTTCAATATCCAGACTTAATTACGTAAGAACACGTTCTTAATATGTCACATGCTTACAAATGTAATCTTACATGTACGTATACCACATAACCACAACCAGACATCTTAGGTCATAATTATTTACATTGTCAGTGCCTAGGAATAGGCAGGCCATGTCTACTATTATGCTGTTCTTTAGAGAAACCCGAATATTTATCACTATTGTAATCATTTGCACATGTCTACCAAATCACTTTACTTTCCTATAAGAATTCCGTTTACTTTCAGAGTCTTAGACCTTCTTGAAATTTCTTGGAATGTATGATCAATCATCTGTGATGAAATGATAAGGAAAAAATTTGCCAGCTCTTTTGATTCATTTTGTAACATCATGTAGCTCATATTTAACCGCAAAGTCCTGTGTAGTAAACCTGTCAGGTAAAAGTAGTGAAGCTGAAGTAATGATTGTAATAACTGCTGCATGTCAGTAATCAGAAGAATTACATGAATAGTTATAAGGTGAGAGTAGAATTTGATATATCAATGGAAGTAGTGGTTACAGTAATCGGCACAGTATTCTATGCGACAGTAGCCGTAGAAAATAATGAATAAAATTTGTGTTGTACGTGACCAGTATATCCAGTTACTCTGTCCATCCTAAATATACATTAAACAACTTGTTATATTACTTGTTGAGGTGATAAATGTTAGTTACTTTTGTCATAACAACAGGTGTGTACGTAACAAATATAATTACCACACTTGCGATACGACTCCCACCGCGGTACGACAGTGTTTCCCGACCTGGAGTCCTGTCCGGACGTAGGATGAAGCAAAATTGTTGCATGCGACTCAGTTCATCGTTGGCAACGATGGCAGAAAGGTGTTAGTATACCCGAGTGTTGTACTCTTGTGACACGTATGGTGATTTTTGTGCTTTTTAAGCGGAAGTATTGAGTGACAGTGGAAGAGATGCGTCTCTGAGGGTTCTAGATTTTCCTGTAACCTTAATGATGAAGTGACATTTCGGGATATGCCCATTATATGTTTCTGAGGTGAGTATATATAAGTAGTTTATATAGAATAAGACTTCATTACCGTTTTTTAAACTTTAATTACGTAAGGTGGGGACTTCATTCTATGAATAATAAGGAATAAAGCACTGATCACCTGCAGCTGTAACTATAAAGTAAGTAAAGTGTATTTCAAATAGGAGGACGAGATGGGCGAGTGTAGTTACATGCTTGATTTATTCAGTCTGTTGCACAAACCTCAGGTATATACAAACAGGGTATTTATATTTCTACGGCCAGCATTAAAAATCCATGTGGTGGGTGGCGTGCTTGCAGTTGCACCCACAGTATTAATAGTAGTACACTTACCTGCATATCGGCAGTTTTCCAAAGCTACTGTTGTTTATCCTGATCAGCCAAGGCTTATTTGAGGCTCCACGCCAGTATACCCAGTGCAGCCAGGCTGAACTAGAGTAAACTTAGATATTTACATGGAATGTTTTCTTTCCCACTGGTTTAAATACCTAAAATTCTCACTCGATGGTCGTTTTTGGTCCAATGCTTTCTTATTTATTTGGTGTCATTACAATTACTCGCTTGTAGAATACAAGGAAGGGGTTCTGTTATTCATGGGGCTTCGTCTCTTGAACTTTCTGTACTGTCGTGCAACTTTTTAGAACTTTGCGTGTTAGTAATGTTCACAATTTCATCACATATTGGAGCTTACAAAGTGCGTCGCGGTTTTTTTTTTTTTCATATAACATTATTAAGATCTAGGTCATCCAGGAGTTTCCTTGAGTAAAGTGTAGATGGCTTGAGTTGTTCCCTGTCGATGCTTGTCCGTGAATCCTAACTTCCAGCTCTGCCTCCCATTGTTCGAAAGTTGGCATTTGATTTTCGGTCTTTAAAAAGAGGCGATAATTATTATAGTGCTTATCGAAGTTAAGGGATCTGACATGACTTCATTATTAGTTTGCACTTCTTTTCACTGATGTGGCAATACTGTTTGTGTCCTTTGATCTGTAATACTTTGAAGTTCTTTCATTTCTCGCTTAAGGACGTGCGTGAAACTTAAAACAGCAGACCGGGATTACATAAGTGACCTTTTGGAAGACGTAATTCATGCAGATAAGATTTTCGTACTTGTTCAGCATCCGTAATTGATGAAATGTATCTATGATTTGTTTGTGGGTGTCAAAGGTAAGTATGTAAGTATAACATAAATGCATTTTTGGTCATCTGGCGCCTTAGTTGCCTTTTGACGAGTCGTCTGATAAGTCTGAGTATATTACGTCAGCATATTGTTCTCTTGTGCCTATATTCTTTTGTTTTAGTAATTGAGAAATAGAAGAATGATCTTCCTGCCCTGAATTCGTGTTGTCCTCTGATTGTTTGATGCATGATGGTAGTATACTTCACAGGACTTCTCGAAATGTTAATGACATTCTTTACTTGTTTGGCTTCAATATGAAGTTGGGATACATATTATAGTCTCACTTACTGGAACGGAATGCAAGGACGTGCTGTATGATTTTAATGTTAACTATGGGTGGATCACTGGTGAAGGAGTCATAAAAGTTCGTTTATCTTTTGCGTTATTATTAGCTCTGTGCCCACTTCTGTAATAGGCCCTTAATTGGCACTTTATTGTGAAATTTATCCATTATTAGAAATAATTTTTTTTTAGCTTTTTCAGTACTCTCAGTCCTTATTCTAAATGACTCTCTACTATCATTTCTACTTCAGACAGGTTTCTCTTCCCACTACGAGTTATCAGGTGTTGGGATCTGCCAGTCGTTCTTTACGCCTGTTGTGAAAGCTTATATTTACGTTTTTGGTGTGGTTCTATGTGAACTTTTATATATCCTTTTGGTGCTTTTGCCTCAAAAGGGATTCTAATTGTACTAGAAATAGTTCATGATTTATTCATTTCTACTGTATACGCTCAAAGTTGAAAATAGGTTGAGATTCGCATCTCTGTGGCGGTGCATGGTTTGATGTGGTTATGATAAACATTTGCATGAATACAGTGCGGTTTACATGACGTGACTTACTAAAGACTGCATTAATTGTGAAAGTAAAACTCTACGTATTATCAGTTGGTTCAATTGTAGTATATAAACTACGAAATTTGTCACGCAGCTGAAAGCTTTCTTTTAATTTAGTCTGTACTAGTCCCGTAGGATTTCTAGCTAAAATGTTGTACATTTCTTCGGATTTGTACCCATTTTGATTTAAGGTCATGATTAGAAGACCCTGTATTCTGGAAGGAGTGATTTTAAAAGTAGAATACTAATGTAAGTTATGTCAAATTTGTTTCAGAGTAGTAGATATCTACTTGATTAATTTTCACAGTTGATAAGACACTTTTACACCGAAGTTTAGAAGTTTTACCTTGAATTTGTTAACAAAGTTATCCACATTCCTTTAAGAAACTCAAAGAAGATTCGATGCTTTAAGGAAGGGGCGGATCACCATTAAGTTAAGATAGGTTGTCTCATAGATTCAAAAGCTTCATGCGAAGAAGTAATAAGGTAAATTTTGCTTTTCTGTTTACTAACTGCAGTCCCCCCAAGCCTTCCTCTCTCTACCATCCTTTCGTCCTCAGGGATCAGTCACATGGGGTAGTCCATCAGTCACGGGACCGGAATTGACACAGACATACATAGTTCACAGCATTTAATGCGCTTTAGTCATCGTTACGTAGATAGGAATCAGATTAAGGGTATCGTTTCCTTGTTTTTATTTTAATCGCTTAATTTTGTTACCTTATATTTTGGTTTGTGAAGGTTTGTTGCCTTGCCAGGCCAACCCACGACTATGTATATTGACTATGTCACTATTTATCACTCCCACAGTGAACCCTGACCGAACGTAATTTTGACTTAAAGATGACACATTACAGCCTCATTGAATATAAATGTAAGCTTTTAATGCTGTTTAGATATGAAAAGAGGGTTGCCCTTATCAAAGGTGATAAGTTCTTAATGATATTAAAAAAGAATCCGATCAAATGGCACTCAACATTGTTAGAACTGTTTTATGTGACATATGAGCACAGTGAAATTTAAATGGTGACATCAGTTTGCAGGGGAAATGATTTGTCCGTAGCAACACTTTTTGCTGATTCATTATTTGTTAAAAATACATACTGTTTAATGCGTCGAATTATTCAGCATTAGTCAGACCCATGACGAAAATGTTTCGGAAACTAACACATTACATCCATATCAGGGACTAATTAGACTTTATTGATGATTTTCCTAGTTATACTTTAAGCGTTCATGGTTTACAATAACGCAGTCGAGTTGTACTTTGCAAGTAAGGCGTAGTGACGTATGTCGGGGTCTGTGTGTAATGTTGAGTCGAAACCACAAGTGGGCTAACGTGCGAGGTTTCCTCGCCGTTGCTAACACTTATTTACATACAAGACCACAGCGAGCTGACGAAACTCTCATCCGAACTCAATACAAGTGTTGTGACATTGTCGGAAAATCTTACGAACTTACATGTATTGATATTGAATTATTTATCCTTATAATAGTTATAATTCATATCTTCCCTTACAGTGTGTATTGATATCACATTACTTATCCTTACAATAGTTATAATTCATATCTTCCCTTACACACACACACACACACACACACACACATACATTTATATTTATATTTCTTTCTTATATCTCCCCTGATGTGATTATTTCGCGAAAGTGCACTTGGAAACTTATCGTGTTTCATTTCCACGTGAGCTCGTAGGAATATATATATATATATTTCTTTGCTAACTTAAGGGATATATATATATATATATATATATATATATATATATATATATATATATATATATGTATATATCCTATAAATCTTTTGAAGGTCGTTCTTCCCTTACAGTTCGATCTGGAACTTTATCCTACGTATACCTTACGATGTTATCGGAAGTCTTCTACCCCAACACTTGGGTCTGGGAGTTCACCTTTCCTTACCGTACGTATACCTTACGATAGTTTCGGATGTCTACCCCGATAGGTGGGTATGGGACCTTAACCTAATCTTGCTTTTACCTAACGAGAGTGTCGGAGGTCTTCTAACCTCACAGTTGGAACTGGGACCCCCATACCTTACCTTAAGCGTACCTTATGATGTTTTCAGAGGTCCTCTACCCCCAAAGCTGGGTCTAGAACATTTACCATACCCTACGTTTACATTACGATGGTTTCGGAGGTCTTCAACGCCCATGGCTTGGTCTGGGACCAAACTTTTTTTTGTTACCACTTTCAATTCAAGGTGTTGGAGGGTCGCTGCTCATGTTTACGTAACCTCCACAGGGTTAAGTATATTGGGTAGTTGCTTATTCAGGCCCTTTTAAACCTTTTCATTCAACCGGTTGTAAAATTTGGAGTCTGTATTTTTCATCCCAGCCTATACATAAAAAAAAGGCGACATGCTACTGTTTTTTCTCACCTTTTTCATACAAACAAATGAAACAACTTGACAATTATTATGAAATATTCAAACTACGTAAGAATCTCAACCCCTATGCCTGTTACGTATCTCGGTTTGCGTAGCATCGAAGTGTGGAGCTACCCTGACGTAAGATAACCTCATAGCTTGTTCGGATGGAACGAAACCTGGCCCGAAATGATGCAAGTAGTGAAATCTTCACTACAGGTCTCTCTCTCTCTCTCTCTCTCTCTCTCTCTCTCTCTCTCTCTCTCTCTCTCTCTCTCTCTCTTTTTTACCCGTTCTGGTCTGCTCTTGGACGTTCCATGGTGGAATTTCTGTCATGTGTTGTCAGTTCGTTGCGAAAATAAAAAGTTAATTGGAAAGTGTTGTATTTCTCTCTCTCTCTCTCTCTCTCTCTCTCTCTCTCTCTCTCTCTCTCTCTCTCTCTCTCTCTCTCTCTCTCTCACACACACACACACACTGGGTAGGCTAAAGTATTTGTTTCAGCCTCTGGCGTAATTGTCTGCCAACGGTAGGCAGCCAGCCAATTGTACACTTAAAGAAGTACTTTTCTTTTTATTAGTACCCGGTAATATTGAGTGATTTTTTTTTTTATGCAAGTCCAAGGCTTTTAACATTCTTTGGTCCAGCGCGTAGAAACTCTCTGCTGGTGCCAAGTGTTAGGGACTTTTGGCTCAGATGAAACCTTTGAAATAACTGTAACAGGACGTCATCACAGACCTTTCAGTTTGCTGTGGTACTACACTTATAAATAACTGTATTATTCGAAGTTTAAACAAGGACTAGTTTATTTTGAATCGTACCGGGAGTAAGTCATATGGTTGGTAGATGGGGGGGAATCATTACGACCGTCGCAATCAAGTCATAACCACCGCCTGAAAAATCTTTAAAAACACTTTCTTCAGGTGTGAAAAATTATTTTCCGACAACATACACTCTCACTATGTGTATGACCCATGGGGCTAGTCCTACGAGAGAAAGTTGGTCTCGCATTTGGGTGTTTGTATTTTGAACGACTGTTAGTTATGCTATAGGTAATAACTCAAAGGACCATTTGTTCCATTTATCCTAAGACAGTGCAAATGTTCGTGTATGTGAAGGTAGTAAGTTGATGGGAATGCGCGAGTTGTGAGCATTGATTTCATTTTCTTGGATCAGCGGAATATTATGAATGCCCTGAGGTATGTTTGTTTTGTCAGTTAGTTCATAAATTTTGATCAGCTGGAATCTTATGAATTCAGTATCTTATTAAGGTCACTTTTTTTTTTTTTTTTTAGGTTCAATATACCTTAGTCTTATCGAGAACCCAGCAGGAAGAAATCATGGGCTGTTTGATCGGGTAGACGTGGCGACCATGAAACTTCACGCCTTCGAAGATTTCTACTCTCCTTAAGGGACAACATGCTCCTCTCTTCACGCAGATGGTGTTCCATGTGCTTATATGGAGTCACGAGGCTCTTCTTGCCTAAACCTACCGTGGTACTGGAGGATTGAATGTTATTTTGAGCTTCGTTGAATTTTTCTTCGAAAGTTTGGTTTCGTACGAGCTATGGAGACAGTTTGAAGACGAAACCTGTGCACATAGATACTCGTTCTCATAGCTTTCAGGGTTCCATAGATTCAACACAGTAATGAAATATTCCAGAACTTTCCAATATATGTAGTTTCAGTGTTATTAGGGTAAATGGAACACAGTGTATAAAAACTCGACATCGGAAGGTTAGCACTCGCTGTATACGATCTTAATGTTTCGTTAAAATAGTCACGGACATCCTTGAACTAGCTTTAGCTCTGTAGCACAATCGCACGTACACATTTTACTCAGCTGGCTGAAGCTGGAAAGAAAGCAAAACCAAAGCTGTAGATTAGATACAGTAGCATTTGCATGACTTACACGCACGCACGCACGCACGCACACACACGCACACACACACACACACACACACACACACACACACACACACACACACACACACGCACCATTCATGCGGCATCAACTTTCATGCAAAAATGCACTTCATCAGAAATAAATTCGTGGCAAAAGACGCTTGGAATCTGCTCGGAGGGGGAGAAAAATGCATGCTTATGCTCAAACAATATACACACATGCGTTGGAAGAAGTACGCGCATTCGTGGATGCGCACTGTGACGCATGCATCACGTCTGATTAGGGTACCTTACCCGAAGATCAACACCAGACTAAGGGCGGGAGGGAGGGAGGAATCACCTCGAAGCCTAGTAGTGGGGAATCGCATGGAAGGCTAGGCTAGCGCGCGTACTGGGGATCGGAATAGCGAGATAACATTTGTGGAGCAGCCGATCGTTACGGGTGCTGTGACCCCCCTAACTGTGCGCGGGGGGGATGTGTGGTAGGATGATAATCTCGTGGAAAAATGGAAACATAACATCCACTGATGCGGGTGGGGGGGGGGGGGGGGGGATTTGGTATGCAAGTGTCACGGTGCAGTGGACCGTAACATACACCCACACACACTCTCTTGTGCCTCTCTCTGTCTGTCTGTCTGTCTGTCTGTCTCTCTCTCTCTCTCTCTCTCTCTCTCTCTCTCTCTGACAGTCTCGTGGTCAGTGCTGTGAGCGCTACTGGACAGTCATGCCTATTAATTGATGAAAATCTCGTCGCGGGTGATGCATGGGTGGATAAGGTTCTCTCTCTCTCTATGTTCTTCCAAACTCTCTCTCTCTCTCTCTCTCTCTCTCTCTCTCTCTCTCTCTCTCTCTCTCTCTCTCTCTCTTTCTCTCTCATACACACACACACCTGTATATCCCGGATCCTTCTTTATTCTCAGAGTATTCTTAGGTCTTGTATATATATATATATATATATATATATATATATATATATATATATATAAATTTCTCTGTATTTCCTCCATTCTTTCCCCATGTTACTTCACGTTCCTCACCCTTCTACCCTTCATGAACCACTTCCACCGTCCCTCACCTCCTCACCTTCCTTCTAGCCGACACTTTAAACGATGACATTGAAGTCCGCAGGTTTTGATGTGGGTCAAGTGGTGCTTGACTCGTTTTTACCTTTCACATGGATCAGGTTGCGCCTTCGCCCTCACACCTTACGCCACCATCATGCGCTTGTCCTCATACATTCACTAGCATAACTCGTGCAGCTTGTGCATAGAAGTATATGTATATGCTTTACCTTACTTTCCCTTCTATCGTCTGAGGGGGCGCTCCTGCAGCGCATGCGTTGTCGGCCACATTCACTGGCCTGGATCACAACAACAGGTCATAAGGTGTAGTGATGTTTGATCTGTCTGCGTGTAGGGAGGATGCGGGAGAGGGGGGGGGGGGAGGCGCAATGGAGCGTGTGGTTTAGTGTCTTCAGTCTGGATGATGTATTGTTGGCATGAGACGTCATGTGTTATGCTGAAGCGGTGTTTTGTGATGTTGGATCGATGGTTGGTGTCCAGATCACAGGAAGGAATGAGTAGCTCGTAAATGTCGAGGGAACGTAATTTCTCTTTGATGGATATATGTCTGACGGGATAGGGTTTAACTGAGATCGAGTTAACAGAGCCGTTGTTTAGTGCGTGTCGGGTCATATCATCCGTGTTTTAGCATTTTTGAAATGAGGCTGGGGGTCAGGTTTTAATCTCACTCTGGGGGTTAGTGGTTATGGATTAGCACTGATGGGAAGAGGGTCTAGTGCTGTTGCAAAGAACTGAGTGTCGAGCGTGTTGAGATGGGGTTGTCTTGGGAGGATCCTTATGTTAGATTGTGTAATTAATGAATGCTTATGGTTGCTAGGCAGCCGATGATCGTTCTGTGTACTCTGTTTTGTATGGTTAGCATCTTTATTGTATTTGCTCCTAAGAGAATGGTTGTCCAGACCAGGCAGGTGAGGCGTAGTTTTAGGGTGGTGCTGATGAAGTTCACGCAGGGAGATGCTAAAGGCCCATTTTTTCTTGTACAAATCTGGTTACCAATAGGTGATCCGAGGGCGTTTAGAGTGTTGCTTTTATGTTCATGTTTGTGATGCGGGGATTTGCGTTTCGTACATGACACCCAGAGCACTTGGAGCTGTGCTGAGTGGTTGTGACTGGCCACTCAGAGATGGGAGGGTATTAGTTGGATTAATGTCTGTTGCTTTGAAAGGTCCCTGAAAATCTATGCAGGTGAAGACACTAAATTTTGGGTAAGCTAGTGTATATATATATATATATATATATATATATATATATATATATATATATATATATATATATATATTCTTTTCTTTCTTTCAAACTATTCGCCATTTCCCGCATTAGCGAGGTAGCGTTAAGAACAGAGGACTGGGCCTTGAGGGAATACCCTCACCTGGCCCAATTCTCTGTTCCTTCTTTTGGAAAATTAAAAAAAAAAAAAAATATAGTGCTGGTGTACACAGTTGCTGTTGCATATGAATATAAAATAAGGTTGTTAATCTATATCTACTTCCGTTTTGCATTACTTGTCATGTTGTTACGTCAACCATTACCTTGTGGACGTGCACAGGGGTACGGTTCGTGCACATACAGGCATGAAGTCGTGACCGTTAAAGTTGTAGGTAACAGTTTATGTAGGGACGGGAGCTTTAGCACTGGACTCGTATAATTATATACTGCCCCAAGGAGTGTGTGTGTGTGTGTGTGTGTGTGTGTGTGTGTGTGTTGCAGGCCCTCCCCTCCCCCCAACTGTTTTATCCCCAAGCGTTTACACTCTCGAGAATTAGCTGTTTATGAGAGCGCAATGTTTGTGCGTCAGTTTTGTGGACTAACGTAACGTCGTAACAGTTCGGTATATCACTGCCACCCGTCATTGGTCATGACACCATCCCCCTCCCCGTGTTTACTACAGTGGAGCGTCGCGCTTCGGCGGGTCAGGTGGCGGGAGGGAGGGAACGAACCGAACAGTCGTTGTCATCAACACCAAGGGGAGAACTACGGTAGCCTCCAACCGACAGTTTATTATCAATGCGTCGTCGTCCCTTATACCTAACATCTATCAGAACGGCCTGCCCTTATCTACCATACGGTATACCTTCCTTACCTCCAACACTAGATCTACCTGTCCTCACACACCCTCCCACCTCCTCCCAAACCTTCCTCTGCACCCTCCACAAAATAGAAAAAAAAATAGAAAAGAACAAACTGGTAACATTTGCGAAACCCGCCCAAGCCAAACTCCCTGCAGTAGGCTATGGAGGGATCGCCTTTGTCTGGCCCCGCGACTCAGGTGGCGTAGCACTGTGTGTGCCCGAGTCTGCATACCTTCTCGGAGATGACAGGATGTTGATAATGGAACTCATTGTTATCCTGCCGGGAGTGGTGTGTGTGGGGGGTTGTGGGGGTGTGGGGGAGATGATGGCTGACTGTGGGGGAGGGAGGGGTGCTGGCTGTCCGGCCGGGAGGGTTGTGTGTTTGTGTGGGGGAGGAGAGTTTGGGGGGGGGGGGGAGGGTGCATGGGCTGGCTGGTGACTGTGGGGGTGGGAGGGGCGCTGGCTGACCGGCGCGCGGGGAGGGGTGTGTAAGGGCGAGAGAGGGCCGGCAGACCGGCCGGTGAAGGTGAGGTCAATGATGTCCTGGGCAGAGGGAGGGATGGGTTAGAGTGAGGAAGGCGATGATACGTCGATCCTCAGAACACATTAAAGTCACCTGGACAAAGTGACATTGTCACAGTTCATAGGTGATCATTAGGTTAAACAGTGGCTTCCAGCCACGAATATATTACTAACCTCATCTTTCACATATGTATTTTTCAGTATGTATTTCACGTAGGCCCTTGTATATCCCGTGCGTTCCGAAGCTCTTCCCTCAGTCTGGTGTCGAGGAGTGAATATACACATGGAATAGTGTGCGAATTGTAATGTTTGTACGTACATTTTGTACGTAGATGACCCATATATTACATAAAGTGTGGATAGTGACTCACTGATGTTCCTGTAACGTGTGCTTTATATATAGTCTTTTGTTAAAGTTGGTGTGTTTTGGCCCGACACCTATTTGCGTAACATTCATCACGTATTTTTCCTATTGCATTTTGTTTTTGTTGTGCACCAATTTGATGAAAAAAGTTTATGTGCCGAATGCTATTGATGATCCATAATGGTTTCATTCTTGATTAGCGTGTCGCAATGAATAGTGACTTAGAGGCATTTGTCTTAGAAACCATATTTTGCATGTGATTAAATCAGTACTATTTTCGTCTCACCCATTTGTGTGTAGGCGAAGCTACGATATAGTTTACAACTCTGGCTTGTACGCCTCCTCCAGAATTATTAGCTCTTGGCTTTTACACAGATCCATGTGGTTAATAGCAGTGTTGATTTCAGTATGCCATCATGCTGGTTCTGGAAGCGTTGGAACGAAACAAAAAATTGCTGCAGGGTTAAAGCCTAACTTGGCCTAACCATTGTGTTCTGTGTATTTAAGAACTTCATTGAAAACACGTAATCGTACGAGATCCGTTTTCATTTAGCGATCCGTCTTTGCGTTTAGGGGAAACTTAACGAATCATAGTGGGGTATACTAGAGAAATGATGGTGCAAGGTTGGATGTATGTTGTGTGGGCTGGGTTAGATAAAGAGGAGAATAGGAAAAGGATAGTGATAGGTGAAAGCGTTATCTTAATATATGGTTGATCATGTAAACACAAAATTGATTATCAGTTAGCTAAAAGCTTATTTTGAAGACTATGCTGTGCAAGATACGACATTTTAAAACATTATCACACAGAACATTACCTAAGTACTGTAAATTGATAGATTTCAAGACTTAAGAAAAAAAAGTTCATGAACAAGAAAACAGATCGACCATGTATGATAGCAATCCACACTCACGGTAGCGATGACAATACCAGGAAAATTCAGTCTTATCATCATCACTTTCTACCACAGCCCTTGTCTGTGAACGAGGAAGTAGCATGTCTTTATGCTGATATTCGTTTGTTTCAAGTAACATCCTACGCAAGAGGTAACAAATATATATATATATATATATATATATATATATATATATATATATATATATATATATATATATATATATATATACATATATGTTATATTATATTACAGACGACTTCAGAAGTGGAAAGTTTTGTTTCATCCTTGACCTCTGCTTGAATCGAAATGTCATTTGATGTACGTTTTCTTCCCTCTCATTCAAGAACAGCAAGAGTTATGGCGCTTTCGATAAGTTATTTGAATATGTATGTCACAGGTTCTTTCTGTAGGTCATAAGTATAAATCCATGAAAGTATTTTGAAAAACAACGCGACTAGTTGCTTTAAATGTGTTTCCGTATTTCAGAATTACAATGGTTGCGTTATCACGGATTGATGAAGATAGCATTACGAATAATCCCGTTGGTGTACAGTGATGTTTATCTTGACTGCCGACCATCTCAGGGACACTTGAAATGTTTATTAGTTTAAGACGTGAAACTGTTGACATTACCAGTGGATGGGTACTTAACAGCGACTGCTGGCAACTGTTTTTAAACCTTGCCGTGTGGTATTTCTTGGTGGTATTTAAAAAAAAAATTTTGCTGTTTTTTTTTCTGGTTGAAGCTTATGTACAATACATTAGTCGTGGGAGTACAACTGTCTTAAGGGTACGAGTTTTAAGCTAGTTTTTAGAAGGCTTGATACCTTTGTTACGTGTTTATTGATTGTATATCTGTCTAGCATTATTCAACTTCCTTTCTTAGCATTTTGCAGATTTTGCTGTCATGGAAGTATGTGTCCCTTAGCAAGCCAGTGACACTGGTGATCCTTAATATGCACTCAGAATGAGTAAACATTTTCCTTTCTACTAACTTTTTTTATGAGATTTTGAGTTCATGGTATTTTTTTTAACCTTTTCTTAGGTATACTTTGGCAGTTTGATTTTATTTCACATACACGGAAGGATTCTAGTTCGATGTGACGTCTGCTACATATATAGTTACTCACTGAGTACGCGTTTGGAATACTGTCAAGTTTTTTATTATAATTTTTCATTTTGAAGGTATTCTTAATATGTATTAGTTTATGGTTTATTTCTTCCTACATTGCACATTTATATTATGGAAATATATTTGCTCAGTGGTGGGGCGTGTTGTGGTGTGGTTTAGTATGTGCTTGAGTCTATGTAGATGATGAGGGTGTGATCAGAGAACAGTATGTTTGATGATGTATTTATGTGATCTCAACCGAAAAAGGATTTTCACGTAATCTTTGGGTCCCTCCCGCCGTTCCGTTTAGTATTCGCTTAAATTCCGTTTCAGAAAATAACGTCTACGAAAAAAATCAAAAACAATTTCGGATCTACTATTCTCGAATGATTTGGAAAACAATTTTTTTCCCCTCTACGCTACTGTAAAAATCCGAGTCAGAGACCTTAAGAGTGGGAGGTATAATGTGAAAGTCAGTGCTTTAAACTTTGTCAAAAGAAGATGAGGTCTCGTAACCCTGACACATTTTGATTGAAATGTGTCGCCTCGCGAGGATTGAAATGTGGATTATCGTTATGCAGTAAAGAGAGCGATGGGGAGTTAATTGGTAAAAATGGGGGTTCTTCAACCAGACGTTATGATGGTTAAAGGTGTTTGCTGGCAGGATTAGAAAGCAGAAACTATCATAATATTGCCGGTTTGACTTTGATACCGTTAAAAACGCTGGGAGAAAAACTCTGGGTTCTAAGAACACTGAGGGGAAAATGTTTTTTTTTTCTTTAATCGGAATGATTTAAAGTGTTTCGTCTGAATTGCATGCCGGTCGGAAAACCCGTCGTCATATAAAACGACTTTGTTGGAAAGAAGAAAAAAAAAAAGCGACGATAGAATCTCCCGAGCTGAGATCAAATCGTACCAAATTGTACTATTTAAGTCTTCAAATGTTCGTGAAAGTCGGATCGAGATTATTTCCCCACAGGTTTTTTTTTTTTAAGGTAGCTAACGGCACACGCGTGTGTCATATTGTGCACTTGTTCCTCAATTCATCTTCCAGTTTCGTGTCCAGATTATCGATTTCCATCTATGGTTATCTTTCGCTAACTGGTTAGCAATTCTGTTCCAAGCCTGTGGGATATGAACACCAGTTCTACAATATTCGTCTGATCCGGTTCCATGGAAATTGTGATGAGTTACATGATAACTGAGGTAGTTGATCGGTAATGGATCTGTAGAATACCAATCATTTCGTATTTAATGGTTTATCAGTAAGTGAAATAACTGACACGTCCACCTCATCATTGGAATGCTTAACATCTCGCTTATCTTGTCTGATTGGCTGTGGAGCACCTTGGTAGAACCCAGGGACTTGTTTCCTTCATCTCTTTCCCTCCTCCTCCTCCTCCTCCTCCTCCTCCTCCTCCTCCTCCTCCTACCCAACGCATTTCCAAGAACCTTGCAGCAGACCCCTCACCAAAGCCTTCGCGTCCGATCAGAACCCCGTCACACAAGCCAACAGTCAAGACAGGCATTCATAGTGTTGTAGGAAGCCTATCTTTCACGTTAAAGACAAAAACAACTTCTCCCCTCTCATGACAGCGTCTGCCTCTGCTGAACACAGAATTTAGCATCCACATCTCAGTGTCCATTTATGCATTCACGTACACTGGCAATCTGGAGACTTAATTGGCTCCTGACTGGGTACGCCTCGATAAGGATGGGTAGATATAATTCTGCAGGTTCTCGTTTTCTGTGGAATAACGCCAAAAGTAAACATGGCTCTGAAGAACGATTGGTGGTGGTAACGCCAAAAGTGAACATGGCTTTGATGACGAAGAACGATTGGTGGTGGTAACAGGTGGTTTGTAACATAACAAAACAGTCTGATCAGAGGTCACCGACTTAGATTGATGGCACAAGACACGGGAGGTTATTTGCGTGGAAACTGTTAACGGGAAATGATATCGACATTTGACTCCATTGAAGCGTACTGAATGAAGCGTTCATAAGACCAACCAATCAACCACCCAGATAATGTCAGCTTTTGATCGATTCCTCGCTTACTGATATCATCTTCACCTGACAGCCATTTGAGTTCTAAGATAAGGAGACAACGAGTTCGGGAGACTCAAAAAACAAAAGAGGAATATCTTGAGAACTTCGGAATTTTTTTTAATCATGTCACATCACATTATGGAAGTACACTTATGTTGATTTCCCATAGAAATGCTTTCTCATTTTTTTTCTTTCCTTTTCTTTAGTTGTCCTTGGAACAAAATACCAACAACAGGAGTAGATGGGTTGAGCAATGAAAAAGTAGCAACTGTTCACCTTTATCGCATCTCGGACAAGTTTGTTTGTGTGTGTGTGTGTGTGTGTGTGTGTGTGTGTGTGTGATCGAAAAAACCTTTGCAGTGCATGTGTGTAGTATATACGTTACGTTACGTAATTTACGATGCCGCATAATACGCTGCGACGTTTGTTTCGGTGTAGAAAAAGGAGGGTTTCTGTCATCTGTCTGGCTGAGCGGGCGATACGAGCAAAAATTTAAGACACTCGTGGAAGGATTTGATAGTAGCCAGATGTGATATATATATATATATATATATATATATATATATATATATATATATATATATATATATATATATATATATATATATATTTTTTTTACGGTATTATCAGCTTTGGTGAGTTTAACCTTCAGTCCACATGTCTCATTGGAAATTCTTGCTATCTTGAGCATGTCCTTGGAATGTTTTAATGCCTGAAGGGCAAGTTTGTTTTAGACTTTTATTCTGGTAAAAGTTTGAATGACGATTATTATCGATAAAACATGCTTGAGAAAGGAACGAATCCCCTCGGAAGATGTGATTGATAATTCACTGACCACTCAGAGACTATAGCTTGAAATAGATCTTTGACTCGGCTAATAATAACACGATTTGAATGTGAATATCTGCCGATCGAAGCTGGTGATTCATATATGAGATGTTATTTAGAAAGTCTACTCAAAAGCATGTATGGCATTATAATTGGTAAGTCGTTAACATGCTTTCGTTGCTCAGACATGGCTGATGTGGTAATTAGAATCATTCAGATATCCTGGGGACTTGAGCCTAATTTATTTTTATTTTTCAAAGTTCGTTTTTCGAGACAAGTTTGACTTGTTTTAGCCGTACGTATTACCGGTCTGGGTATGAACTATAAGAACATGATATTTTTTTCCTCCCCTTGTTGATGACTATAACAATTACTGAAAGGTATTGATGGATATCAGTTTTTATTTTTGGTTAAAGTCGCACCTGTGACTGGATTGGTGGAAAGTAGATATTTACCAATTTTCTAAAGACTGGTATTAAATCAGCATATGATGTGTGATGATCATCATGTGGCGTTATTGGAACAGCTTTGTGTCACTGTGTAAGCTTGTGTGGTTGTAAATGCGTGTGTATAAGGGTCCAAATTCTCGTCGGCCAAATTACCCAGGGTGACGCTTACGTTATTGAGAATTTTGAGTCCTTAGCGTTATATGAGAAAGTGGAAAATGAAAAAAAAAAAAAGGAAAGAAATTGGATTGTTCAGTGACGTGGTTTGCGGGACAACTGACTTCTGGCAACTATGGCAAAATATTTGTCGTCGTCTTATAACTGCAGAACGAAAACTGACACACATGCCCACGCCATTACCTTGTTGTTGTTCGGAGATGTGTATAATTATCGACTGCCGCTGCAGTGGTCGATCTGGTCCTTTCGACAAGGTCTGCCGAAGCCGATCCTGTACACAGGTCAAGGATAGATGGATGAGATTATTTATGTTGATAGCGATATATTCTTAATTTCTTTTATCTAAGTTAACAGAAAGTATGTTGTAGTCTCAATGAACACTGAAGTTAGACAAAACTTTGAAGCTACTTAAATTTTAGATTGGCTTTGGAGTAGGTATTAATAATGATGATCTGAGGGAACAGCTAGTCCAAATGAGATTTAAATTTGAATGTATATCTTTTAAGCTTCTTAAAATCTAGACTGGCTTTGTCGTGGGTCTTAATAATGATGATCGAAGGGAACAGCTAGTCCAGCAGACTTGTCACGGCTTGACAACGGGATATGGGTAGAACAAGGCAGCTTGGGTTGGCGTCCCGAATACTGGAAAATCCAAGGCTAGCGACAAGGCGTCCTAGCGACCTGTTCTGACGGCTCTGCCTGCAGTGAGACAAGGAGGAGCGACCCATCGACCCGGAGTTAAATTTATGTAAAATTTTCTTGAAATTTCGCAACATTTCTTGTAACACAAATAGGCGAGTAGTTTATATTATTTTTGGGTTTATTTCTTTTAATTAGTGAAAAATATATATGTTTCTGTATATCATTATACCTGGTTATATGAGATGGTGTACGGACATACCTTTCGATTATTTCGTAACGGGAAAAGACAGTTATCGTAAGGTCTCCACAGGGCAAGAAGACCTTAGAATATATGCATATATTTGAGACATAAGATACATGATGCAGGAACTCCGATGTCACAATGGAGTAACCGTAAAAGGTCACCCGATTATCATACATCGTTGACTTCGCTCAGGGATTAAGGGTACAGAATGTTCGAAACCGGGATCGTTCGGGGGCTTCGGGACAGACATGCTATTGCTCGCTAGGAATCATCGTTCAGGGTCTGCAGGAGGTAGCAATACTAACCAGGGATCGTTTAAGGGTCACAGGGTGATTAGTAATGCTAACTAGGGATGGTTCATGGACTATGGGGAGATTATTAGGGCTAACTATGGACAGTGATGCTGCCTAGGGCTCATTCAGGGACTTGGGAGATCAGGAGTGCTAACCAGGGAACCCCAAGAGACTCCCCATGTTGTATTTCGGGTCTTGTTTCTTGTCTGAGTCTTGTCTTAATTGAAGCAGCTCTCGTTGAGCAGTTGGACTTGACTCTTATTGTGGACAAAATAGCTTTTGTCCTCTTGGTAAATGATCATTGATTATATCAACGGACGGGCAGTGCAGTGTTCTTCATTCCCTTGCTCTAGTACCTTGTATTTGGTGATTTTTATTATATAGTTAGCATTTGTAGCTTAGATGTGCTGTTCTGAGAATGATTTGGATAATTTTCAGGGAGAGGCGGTCAGTGTGGGTTATATCCCATGCCGCACAGGGATCTGTTTGTCCCTAGCTGGCCAAGGAAGGTAGGCTATTTGTATGGATTGTACGTACATTAGTTGTTATAGGTGTTCGTGCGTGTGTGTGTGTGTGTGTGTGTTTAGTGGCTGAGATAATTGTGAGGCAACCATGAAACTAGTGTGTGGCAACCATGTTGCTGGTGATAATGTGGCAATCAAGTGATACTGAGCATGTGGCACTTATGTTTTGTGTGGCGACGAGTATGTGGCAAGCTTTCGGTGGCGAGTATGTGGCAGGAAACCCATGTTGTGGGGAGCATGTGATAGCCATGTGGGTGTGGAAGCTCGGTATTGAGTCCAGGCAGCCGAGGTCATGACCACGGACCGCTAGAGGGTCACCCGCCCACCGGACACCCTCCCTTATTGGCTAGGTGACTGAGTGACGTCACGGCTGAGTCGCCCGGGGATTGGGAGAGGCTCCCGCTGCCCCGTTGTCTCTGACGTTACGCAGCCAATCACAGCCGCGGATCTTGTTGCTGTCCTTTGTCGTCGTTTTTATGACGTAATGTAAAAGTCACACTGGGATATGGCGAGGTTACTGGTGGGTCGCCATTTTCGTTTTTGTGTAGGAGAAATTGATTTTCGATTGAAGGGAGATTGTCACTGTGAAGTTCATTCTTTACTTGCCATGTAACGAGTGATAACGGGTGATATATATATATATATATATATATATATATATATATATATATATATATATATATATATATATATATAAAGGGTGTGTGCGTGCGTGCGTGTGTATCGACCTCTGAATCTGGTATAGTCCTGTTATACAACGGGATACAAGATGGATCCTAACCCTCTCATGTACTCCATGATGTAACTCCAGGTTCAGAATACGTGTAATTTTGAGCGATATTTCCCGGGAGCATATATATATATATATATATATATATATATATATATATATATATATATATATATATATATATATATATATTACGCGCCATGAACGAAGGAAATTAAGTAATTTCCCCTTAGCTTTTCGCAGCGTGTTTCATGATTTTAGAGAATATTGCTGAATATTGAAAAAAAAAAAAGAACATATTTATATGTATGATATATGAACACCGCCAGGATCTCTGGGCTGTTAGAGGGAGGGAGTGGTTGCTGGGGAGGAGGCCTGGGTCACATTGGGGTGTGTCTCCTGACCCCTCCCTGCCTGCCTGCCAGCCAGCCAGTCAGTCTCTTAGGGAGGAACGCTGCTGCCTACATCACACTACCACCTACCCACACTGCCTGACTTGGCCTGACATCCACCAGCGCCCGAGTGATTTGTGTTGGAAAGTCACCGTTTTGAATGTGTGTGTGTGTGTGTGTGTGTGTGTGTGTGTGTGTGTGTGTGTGTGCTAAGGGAAGATAATTTAACACTCGTTCATATGTTAATTTCTGTGTTATAGAAGAAGTGGTCCATTGTCTTCATCAAGGAACTACTGGTCCGTGCCCGTATCTTCGAAGAACCGTTCTGTATCGTTAGAGAACTGGTCCCTATGGTTATCAAGTCCATCAGGGCAACGAGAAGGTGTCGTATCTGCTCCCTTGCCCTTCTGCCTCACAGTGTGGGCAGGACCATGAGTGATAACCTCATTCTTTGGACAATCTCGAGTTGATCTTAACGTACATTCTCATCTGGGCTAACCACATTGCTGCCTAGTGTTTATATTATACATATATTTCAAACATACTTTTCTTACCATTTTTAGTCTTTTTGAAAGCAGGGGTTGACTTTATTACCGGTAATGGAACATATTTTCGTGACAGTGTCATGGGTCTGAATTTTCTTTGTCGCCAGACGAGGTGCTCCGTCAGTTCCTGAAACTGGCCTCTGGTACGAGAATGTTGTGCATCACTTGCTGGCCTCATTTCAGTGGAGTTCATGTCTCTCGCTGCGTCTGGTTGGTGGGGGGGGGTGATATATTTTCCTTTTTATTTTTTGTTTTTTGCAGTTCTGGAGTGTGTGCGTTTTGATATCTCTGTAGGTTACCACATTCGCAGTCGAGTTTCTCTCCGTTTCAGTAACATCGGAGGAGTTTCTCTCTGTTTCAGTAACATCGGCAAAGTATATTAAAAATGCGATTAGACTTTGTAAGTCGTGTACGTAAATCAGGAACAGCAGCAGCAGCACCCCCCAGGACTGATCCCCGAGGAACACCTGTGTTTCCTATAATGTAAATTGAAAAGTTTCGTTTGATGTGTTCTGTAATTACCCTTTCCGATGATCGAACCTCTTCTACCCCTCCGTTGTTAGCTTACCCATAAGTCAAATAACTTTTTTATATTAGTCTCCTCTTAATGTCTATGTTTTTCTTCTTAAAAACATGTTATGTTTACACACACACACACACACACACACACACACACACACACACCCCTACAGTGATAGATTTATGTATGAGTCATCCATCCATATCTTCATTATGATTCTCTGCTGACTTAATTATGTTTATGATTCACTGCTGACGGTGATGTAAGACATCTTCCTTCTCATCTGAATTCCTAACGCCCCTCCAGTAGTGTTTAATATGCAAGTACAGACAGATAACATCCTTCCTGATTATCTTGTCTATGAGTTGTTTTTTTTCAGATTGTAGTTATCGCTTAATAATGGCCTGTCTTTTGTAGCGCATTATGTCTTTGGCATTTGTAGTAAAAAGGATAGCATTTGCTACCATCCTCTTCATGATCATATTTTAGCGGGGACTTGAATAATGTCCGGGGGAATTAGTGTCGCGTTTCTTTCTCATCTCTCTCTCTACGTACAGTAGGAGGAGGTGACATGATCATGGCCTCGAGCTTTGGACAGTCGTAGTTCCCTCTTAAGCAGCGTATTGGCGGCGCCTCATCGTGTGATCTCATTGCTTTACATCGTCCCTCCTTTTTTCCCCATGTTGGTAGTGCTCGAGGTCATTGTGTGTCCTCGAGTGTGATTACCTGTAAGGAACTTTGTATTCAGGCACCGCCGCCTTCCCCCTCCCTCTCTCTCTCTGTCTCCCTCCCTCCCTCACAGAAGACCTCCGTATATGTGTGTACATGACCTGAAAGGAGGAGGATGGTATAGGTTGGTGCTTGTCCACACACCACCCCAGGGTCCCGCGTCGGCTGTGTGTGTGGTTGGCGGACCACTTCAGAACGGCTTAATTACCCGCGAGTCATGAGGCCGTACCGTACGTTGGCAGGAGGGGAGGGAGAGGACCTTAACACACCGGTAGCTGGCAGTGCCGGGAAGAGCTACCCATCCCCTCTGCTAGCATGGCTGCGGACCACTGCTCTCACAGCTTACGCAAGTAAGGCTACACCACAGAGAATGATGACACACGCCCGCTCATGCTAAAGGGAGTCACGGCTGAGAATTCGCTTTTCTTAATTCGGTGAAGAAGTTTACGATGGTGTGTTTACGTCCTGAAAGTGAAAGCGGGGGGGACGGCGGGGCAGGAGGGGGAGGGGGATATAAATCTTTAACGAATTCGTAGTGAATAGTTCGGTTCTTAAGGTCACGCGAGCTGTATGTAATTTCCTTTATGGGTGTTGCAAGATGGTTCCGGGCATAACTTCAACGTTCTTAGGCCAGGTGGGTAGTAAGTACTTCCACCCTGGGCTGCTGCTGGTTGCCACGTATATTACCCGTGACATTAAGAACACACTACCCTTTCGAAACCTTTATTCCTTTGTGAAGTGTTGAGGGAAGTGGATGGAGGGTGGTGGGTGGGGGGAGATAATGAGTAAGGGGTGTAGAGATGGCGGTGGTGGAAGGGGGTGGGGGTGGGTTGATGGTATGGTGGAGTTTTCAAGGGAGAAAAGGAGGGCTCTCCCACGTGTGTGGACAGGAATTAGTGGTCGTGCCAATGTTTTCGAAGAGGCGAAAGTAGTCAAGCATGGCTGAATATGAAGATCTTGGAGATATTAATTTGTGGTGAGGAGGGGAGGTGGGATGGCCGTGTCTTTTGATGTGCCTGTCGGGCCTTTGATGCGCATGCGCGACAGCGTTGCCTGATGTACGATTATACACTAAAGGTGCGGGTGTATACACGCACACACGCCAAGTGCGCGCGCCCGCGGCCAGGCAAGCACGCAGGAGGGCCTAATGTGTAAAGATGTAGTAACTGTCACATAAGAGAAGAGAGGGAATAGTTGAAATCGACTTTACATACATGGAAAATTTGGTGGTGATGTCTTAAGCTGGGTCTCAGTGAAAGAAGTCATGATTTGTATGTGGTATGAACTGGGAAAAGAGATTGACACGAAACTTAAAACGATCTTTTAGTCTTTTGGTTGTCAGGTAGTCTACAATCCTCAAACAAATAAACAAAGAAGTTCAACAGGAATCTACATGTCTCTTCACTCCCAGGAGAAAAAAAAAAAGATACGAATATTTGAATAAGGGAAAGTTTATACGGGCACTGTTTTATAAAAGTTTATCCGGGCAATGTTTTAAAGCTTACGTTAACATGTAAGTTTGTGTGTAGGTGTGAGGTGAGAGACGGGGGCCGATTTCTACTGCAACGCCTAGTTTCTCAGGGAGGAGCAAAAGGCCAAAGGTAATGTTGTATAGTTTTCAGACCTATGTTGTTCTACACAGAATGTACGGAATCCGAAGAAAACGAAAGGCAGACTCACTTGACGTCTTTTTTCACTCAATGGTTTGTGATGTATTTTCGTGGTTTCGAGCAATTTTACCTTGAAATATGGGAAATTAACTGTCTCATTTATTGGAAAATTAATAGCGTGTCTCAGGGTTTGGGATTCAGTAAATGTGAAATACGAGTTTACAGGAAGACTGGGTAGGAAGAATATATATATATATATATATATATATATTTTTTTTTTTTTTCATACTATTCGCCATTTCCCGCGATAGCGAGGTAGCGTTAAGAACAGAGGACTGGGCCTTTGAGGGAATATCCTCACCTGGCCCCCTTCTCTGTTCCTTCTTTTGGAAAATATATATATATATATATATATATATATATATATATATATATATATATATATATATATATATATATATATATATATATATATATAATGCCAAATTTGCTCTTTATCGTGTAAGGCTTCTTAGCTTTATACTTTTAAATGTTATGTTGAAGATGATTGTTAAACTGAAGCTGCGAGCATAATTGTAAAGGCTTGCGTTCCTCATTTAGAGTCTTGCTTCATGTAACTCCAAGGAACTTTCGAGCATTATAACAAATAGTGGAATAATTCCTTACATGTCAGAGAGACGAGGTAAGAAGTGAATGTAGAAAATTGGTGTCAGAATTGATTAGTTCAGTGGAGATTCCTGAAAAATAAAGACAAGAAAATAAAATGAATCATGTGAAGATCTCCCAACCCATATTTTTTTTTTCTAACTATGTTGGGAAGTTAGTTCCGATGAGGTTAGGTACAAACATAATGTAGCTTAGGAAAAAAAAAATTCTAGGAATAAATCTTCAGTTGATCATAACTAGCATTTCTGGTTTAGATATTGGACTCGGGGAAACCATGGTCACTGGAACTACACGCAAAAAGAGATGAACGATAATTTCACAAATACAGTAAGTCTGCAAAGTAGACCAGTAAGTCTAGATCCAACTGGAGATTTATATACACGATTCAAGTATTGTGTGAGACGTTTGTGGGTCAATTATATACATATAGTTCTACCAGGGAGGTGAGGATCACACGGTACTAGGAAAATTATTGACTCAGAGCTGTAGGCAGCTTTCATAGTAAATAAACTATGTAATCAGAGGTGACGGGCGAGGTATATTTAACTGCAGGTGGCCAGACAAAGCCAACGGCGGATGTGGTTCGGAGTTTGACATTTTTTTTTGTGTGTATGTGAAGTTCAACGTTTGTTATTGTTTTGTGTCAGTTGTGAAAGGATATGTGGCTTTATCCTAAGTATTTTCACTATTATTAAGGATTTACCTTTGCTTGTATCGATAAATTCTGGTAATTTGTCTTTTTTATTTTAATACATTAAGCTTTAAGAACTAAACTAGTAAAGGCTAATAGAACCAGAATTATTGAGTGAACACATTTTTTTTTTCCTTACCGAGAGCCTGTTGGCTAAGGGCTACGTCAGAGATCAGGAGGGAGGGCGTGGAAAAGTGAACGTGGGTGTGTGGACTTACCCGAGCGAAGTGTGTGTGTGTGAGCTCACATCGCCCGCGGGCCCAGGGAGAAAGTCTGCCCCGAACACCAACAGCTTCCATCCATACCCTCCTCCTCGTGTTTTCTTAGCCAGCGGCATCATGAGTTTACTCACGAATCTTGTAAAACATTGTCGCAGTGTCAAGTGGTGGAAGGAGGTGAAATATTTGACGCCAGGGATGAGATGGAAAATGAAAATGATTGGGAAGGATTCCTGAGCGTGCGAGGTATGCGCACTGCAGCGTGCGCAGTGGAGGCGGGCGGGATGCTGGAGGGGGAAGTTTGGGCTGGTCTCTCTCACCTGACGCCATCCTCCTCCATTTTCATTTGCCTCTGCCATTGACGGTTTTCTATTACACCAACAGGAATGATAGTCCAGTCATCGTTGCTGTATTGTCCAAGATTTCCTTTTATGAAGATGTGTGTATGTGTGTGTGTGTGTGTGTGTCAGAAACGCGAAAAGAGAAAAAAAAAAGGTATTCGAGCATCACCCCTTAAGTTAGAAAGTTTTGAATTACATGATTCGTCTGTTCTCGAACACGTTTTCGTAGTTTTAATTCAAGTGGCATTTAAAGCTGGGGAAAACGCTCTTTTGATTTCCACAGGCTTCTTATGCAAGATGAAAGTTTAGACAGCTGAAGCCTAGCCGATGATTTATTTAAAAGGCAAAAGCTGTATACGGAGCATTTCTTTGTATATATAATGCCTAAAGATGATATTTTTTTAGGATATAAACCTGAAGCTAAGGCAGAGCATATTGCGTGTATTTGCTCTGAGTGAAGGCATAGATTGCGTTATTTGCTCTGGCTGAAGGCATAGATTGCGTTATTTGCTCTGAGTGAAGGCATAGATTGCGTGTATTTGCTCTAAGTGAAGGCGTAGATTGCGTTATTTGCTCTGACTTGAATGCATAGACTGAAACATGGGTTGGCACACAGATTTACCGTTTAGAAATAAGCATTGCATTCGCGCGTTCTCCCGGCTAATGGTGTGGGCGTCATCTGGCGTTGTCCAACTCTCCTCCCATCACGCTCTTTCCTCTCCCACCCCTCGTCTCTCTCTTCCCACCCAACTCTCTCTCTCTCTCTCTCTCTCTCTCTCTCTCTCTCTCTCTCTCTCTCTCTCTCTCTCTCTCTCTCTCTCTCTCATCTGCTTTATTTTTCGTGGAATGAAAAGATATGTGAAGAGAGTATCGCTAAAACTGCCCATAACATAAGCAGTGAGGTTTTCATTTGCTGAACGGCGTTTTAAGTTCAGTTGTGATATGTATAGTTTTATATTGTTGGTAGTATTTTGCTGAGTGAAACAAGGATAGGTGTTAAGGGGAAGAGGTCGTCAGTTTTGGTCAAGAACTTGGGTGAGAGAAGTGACTGGTCGTGGGCGACAACGGTTCATTCCTTATCTCTCCTAAATCTTCCTAGAAAGGATTATACCACGTCCTTTTCCTTCTTTCCACCACCCGTCGCATAACCGCATTTCCTATTCCCTTTCCTTCCCCAGCTGCTATCCTCACCATCCTACTTGTCGAAGATCTTTTCTCTTCCTCCTCCTCTCCCATTCCCCAACCCTTCCCCAAACTCTTCTCACCCCGCACCCCATTTCCTTCTCGCACACACTCCATTTTCTCGCCCCTTATGTTCTCCTCACCTTGTCTCCTCCACCTCCTCTTCCTGGGCCTTCTCCTCCTCACCTTTCCTGCTGGTGGTGATGTGCCTGCCCCCTTCGCCCGCACCCGCTGGAGGCGGCGGTCAGTCACCCTGTGTTTCCCAGCATGGCGGTGCGGGCTGGCGTGGCGCCTCCCTCAGTCAGGGTCACCTCGGCCCGCGCCACCCGCCCCCTCTGGCTGACCCTCCTCCTTTTGCTCCCACCCACACTGCCGCCTATACTGACTCCTACTACAATACAGCCTACATTGCTGCTGACATTGACCCCCTACACTGCTGCTTATACTGACCCCCTACACTGCTGCTTACACTGACCCCCTACACTGCTGCTTACACTGACCCCTACACTGCTTCTTATACTGACCCCCTACACTGCTGCTTACACTGACCCCCTACACTGCTTCTTACACTGACTCACTACCCTGCTGCTTACACTGACCCCGTGCACTGCTCCTTACACTGACCCCGTGCACTGCTGCTTACACTGACTCTCACAGTGCTGTCTTCACTGCCTCCCTTATTGATGCCTACACAGAATCACACTGCTGCCTGCACTAACACCCATACTGCTTTATGTACACTGACTCTTATCCTGATTCCTATATTGACTTACATTGCAGCCTACACTGCTGCTTACAGTGACTCACATTGCAGCCTACACTGCTGCTTACAGTACCTCGCATTGCAGCCTACATTGCTGCTTACAGAAACTCACATTGCAGCTACACTGCTGCTTACAGTAACTCACATTGCAGCCTACATTGCTGCTTACAGTAACTCATTCATAGCTTCTTACTCTGACACTCACACAGGTGCCTACACTGATTCTCATTCCACTGTCTTACACTGACACATTGCTACGTACTCGGACTTCCACGCTGCTGCCTATACTGACACCCATTTTGTTGCTTACACTGAATCTTACACTGCTGCATTACTGCCTCATACATTGTTGCATCCACTGGCTACTACATTAGTAACTGCACTGACTCCTTGCCACCCACATTACCACCTACACTGTATTTTACACTCACCCATATTACTGCTCACACTGATTTACACTCAACCACACTGCTAGATACACTTGATACATACCGCTTCCTACACTGACTCTGGCACTGCTTCCTTCACTGACTCCTACACTGCTGTCTACAGTGACTCCAACATTGCTGCCTATAGTGATCCCACACTGCTGCATACACTAACTTCTTCAATGATGCCCACACTGTTAATCACACTGACCACTACACTGTTGCCTTCACCTACTCCCACACTGCTGTTTCCATTGACTACTGCGATGGTTCCTACACTGATTATCACACCGGTGCCAACACTGACTTGTACCTTCTGCCTACGCTGACTCTCACACTGCTGCCTGGAGACACACCCACACTGCTGATCTGGTGACTCCTACACTGCTGCCTACACTGACCCCAACATTGCTGCCTGAAGAGACTCCCACACTGCTGATCTAGTGACTCCTACGCTGCTGCCTGCACTGATCCCTACACTGCTGCCTGCATAGATGCCCACGATGCTGCTTACACTGACTCACCCAACCCCTTACATTACTACCTACACTGACTCTCACCTAGAACCTTACTGTCACATACACACTCCTACACTGAATCCTACACTACTTCCTACGCTGTTTCAAACTTTCACCCTGAACTGCTGCCTACACTGACTCATAAGACTGGCTCAGATTACTACCTACACTGACTGTCAGTGCTTCTTACAGTGACATATTTTCTGCTTACACTGACTTACACTGGTTTTTACACTGACTCTCACACTACTGTCAGTGCTAACTCGTATTGCTGCTTACACTGCCATCTGTAGTGGTTCTTACACTGCTGCCTACACTGACTCTCACACTGCTGTCTATTCTGACGCTCACAGTGCTGCCTGCGTACACTGACTCTCACTACCACCCGCAGTGTTGCTGATCCACACACACACACACTACCCTTCTCTCTCCACTTCTCTCACAGTCCTGCCTTCACATACTACGTACTCACAGAGATCTCCCTTCTTGCACTCCCCCCACACAGCGTTCCTCCCTCACCCACTACCCCATCCCACACTGGCTGCCACCCACCCATCCCACACTGGCAGCCACCCACCCATCTCACACTGGCTGCCACCCACCCATCTCACACTGGCTGCCACCCACCCATCTCACACTGGCTGCCACCCACCCATCTCACACTGGCTGCCACCCACCCATATCACGACCTGCTAGCGTTACTCATCCTCTTATTCCTCTGCCCACACGAGTGGAAAGCCCACGTATATACCCACCCACATTGCTGTAACCCCCCCACACATATACCGAATCAGTATCCCCCGCAACATTAGTGTCTACAGTACCTTTAGGAAAGGCAAGCCGTCATGGAAACCTTTCCCTGCACGAGCCAGACAACACCCAACTTTCATCTGATGCTCGTGTTTCACCAGGTTGTTACGCTACGCTGCTCGAAGACTGGCGTGTTGTGGGCCCTGTATTGGGTCATATATATGTGTATATATATATATATATATATATATATATATATATATATATATATATATACACATTGCCGATAACCACGAGGAAAAATGAAACACGATAAACCGAGTGCACTTTCGTGTTATAATCACATCGTCAGGGAAGATACAACAATGGCACAAGACTTGGGAGACACTGTATTTTCATACAAGAGTGGCGGAGCTAAGACGCTGTTTGTACACAAGTGTTTGTGGTATTCGGGTCTGCCACCGTACCTGTTGTAAGGTTATATTATTTGGACAGGACAGGAAACCGTATACAAGAGTTGCCCAAGAGGAAGCTGCCCAGTTTATAATGACTGAATAAACTCTACAGCTTGTGTTTCACGTTTTTACTCTAATCTCGGTTTCGTCCGGGGCGCCTTCCGTCACACCACACCCTCGCTCCCCTATTTTGGGGTGGGGGGGAAGGGAACGAGGACCCTCTTGGGTCCCTGGACCCGCCTAGGACCCCGGGCCCCACCTGTCTTGTCATTTAAAGACAGCGTGTATGTATCATGAGCCCAGAGCGCTCCGTGGCGGCGGGCACACCGCCTCTCATGAATGCTAATTGGTGGACGAGTGTTCGTACGGGTGCCGGTTCGTCCCAGTTCGCTCGTCCTGCCAACCCGGGTTTACTTTCGTACCGTCGATGTGGTGGTGGTGTGATGAACCAGTTGGGTCTTGTGGTTTGAGGTGCGGATTATATATATATATATATATATATATATATATATATATATATATATATATATATATATATATATAGGTATATAGGTATGTATGTGTTTAGTTTATTCATAAACGTAGATGTGAATCATGTATGCATGGGTGTCAGGGAGGACCTGGTACAAGAGGATGATTGAGGGAGGCATCAGGATACAAGGGCGACGCCCTTGTATCGAACACTGTCCACCTCAGTCACCAGACGGGGAGGGAGGGAGGGAGGGAGCACTCCAGTGGTGATACTGGACACTGATCCCGTTGCTACCCGGGGAGAGGACATGATATATATATATATATATATATATATATATATATATATATATATATGGATGTAAATGTGCAGATGGGGCAACTGGTGGGATGTCTGATCATTATCTTGTGGAGGCGAGGGGTGAAGATTTGGCGAGTTTTTCGGAAAAGAAGACTGTGTCTGTGAGAAGAGTGGTGAGAGTGAGTGAGTTTGGAAAAGACTTGTGTGAAGAAATACCAGGAGGTATTGAGTGTAGAATGGTAAAAGGTAAGCTGTGTGGAGGAGGGTGGATGTGTTGGAAATAAAATGTTTGAGGACAGTATGTGGTGTGAGGTGGTTTGATCGAGTGTGAAAGGGTAGGAGAGAGGTGTGGTAATAAAAAGTGTGGTTGAGAGAGCCGAGTGTGTGTTGAAATGGTTTAGACATATAGAGATGACTGAGGAAAGGTAAACAAAAAGGATGTACACGTATGTATCATAAGTGAAGGGAACAAGGGGAACGGGGAGACCAATTTGTAGATAGTGGGATGGAGTGAAAAAGATTTTGAGCGAGGGTGAATGACGTGCACGGTATGGAGTGAATTGGAACAGTGTGGTATACCGGGGTCGACGTGCTGTCAGTGAACTGAACCAGGGCGTTTGAAGCGTCCGAGGTAAGCAATGGAAAGATCTGTGGGACCTGGTTATTGATAGGGAGCTGTGGGTATGGGTGCATTGCATGTGACAGCCGTGTTATATATAATGTAAAAAAAAAAAAAAAAAAAAAAAAAAAAAAAGCTTGGAGCGCGGATACCATGAAAGACGACTCTCCTCCTCACACAAGAGCGTTATCTCGGCGATTAATGTCACGGACCTCAAAACGATTTGACCCTCGATACTTTTAAGATGTTTCCATCTCAGAAGGTAATGAACTAAGGGAGACCCAGACGATTAGTGGCGGGTATTTTTATAGGTATGACATACGGCCCCGCCCACTCGTGACGTGTCAAAGTGCGATAGGCTCTGTGGGGGGGGGGGGATGATCCTGACATGTGTTTCGTGTTCATTGGCCTGTGGGATGGGTTTGCAGATCTGATGGGATGACTTGCATCGTCTTACGGTTATAGAAATGACATCACAGTGCCATTTAGCACTTGGGCATGATAGTACGACTCTGGACTACGATCCTACGACCCTTGAACAAGACGCTGTCACCCTTGGTCATGATGGCCTGGTTTTTGGTGATTCTTTTTTTCTATAACAAAAACACACACTTCCTTGCTTCTGCCTTTAGTATTTACCCAGCAAACGCTCAGTCGAATGAACTTCCTTCTGCCTTTATTATTTACCCAACATTGCTCAGTCGAATTACTCTCACACCATAGGGTTATTTGCTTATTGATGTTTATAGATGTTTATTGATTGATAAATATATTTATTGATGACAAAGGCCATCCCTTCAAAATCGGGCCTTTTTTTTTTTTGTTAGGTGTGTGAAGCCGTCTGTTGTTCTTGTCCAGCCTTCATCACTCAGGGGTTGTTCCGTCGTGCTCGTGTGTCGTCCCACAGTGCTCGAGCGTCGTTCCGTCGCGCTGGAGTCGTATACGACGTCGCGCGACTCCTTGGAGTCACGTTCAAGGGAATTAACTGACGACGACCAATACAGCAGGAGCAGATTACTCTCAGACCAGGCGTGTGGGAAGCCTGGCGTACGTGCTGATGGGATGTGCCAACGCACACACCCCGGGGAAGAGACGGAGATAATTAGCTGATGTGTAATGAAGGTAATGACGATTACGAGACGGAATATAAAAAAGAAGAGCAATAATTGGAGGAGAAGCCTTAAAAGAAAATTATACCTCGGAGTGAAATTTGGTGTAGAAAGCTGTCTGCTCGGGTATGCATGGAATTTGAAGCCGTTTAACTCGTCGCCGCCATCCACTGTGTGTATCAACGGTGGATATTGATGACTGTTGGCAAGGTTGGGTTTGGAGGGAGTGAGTGGAGGGAAGGCATCGTGCAAAGGTTTCTTCAAGACGTGTACCTGACGGCGTACACCAACCACCTGGGTGATCAGAGATATACACACGAAACTGCACGAGGTTAAAAACAACAAATGGACTTCCCGATGAAGCTGCTACAAGCATGTGTTTCGTCTGGACGTATCTCATATTAATCCCGGCGGGAAGTGGACTTATAACTGTAATAACGGCGCGTCACGCCGAGCAGACCGTGCCGCCAGTCTCTCTCTCTCTCTCTCTCTCTCTCTCTCTCTCTCTCTCTCTCTCTCTCTCTCTCTCTCTCTCTCTCTCTCTCTCTCTCACACACACACAAAAGAACTTCACGAGGTAGCAGATACATCGTGCGTGACTGAGAACATCAATTAAAAACTCTCTCTCTCTCTCTCTCTCTCTCTCTCTCTCTCTCTCCCCTCTTTTCCCGGGGCCAAGTTGATGGGTCGACAGTTTACCTCAAAGGGGTCAAGTTGAGAGTCAAGGTGATTGTCAAGGCTCTTGCTGGCGTCGTTGTTGTGTTTACGTCCAGATTATGTTGGCGATTATCCCCATTATTGAAGTTTGTGTTGTGGTGGTGATGGAGTGGTTGGCGGAGGGGGGTTTTTTGGAGTGACGTGGATGGTGAGGGTTGTGGATTATTGGGGATTGGTTACGTTGTAAGGATGTGGGTGTGGCCGGGATACCATGCATGGGTTCGTTATGGTAGAGAAGGGTGTGTGGTGAGGCGTTGTGGCGTGAGGCTGGGGAGTAGATAGGGTGGTAGTATGGAGAGGGGTGGCGTGTGGCTGGGTTAGTGGCGGTGCAGTGAGGATTGGTGGTGGTGTGAGGAGGAGGGGTGCTACTGGTGTTGAAATGATGGTGAGGATTCATGCCTTATAATTTTAACCTTACGTATGCCTTACGATGGTTTCGGTGGTCTTGTACTCCCACAGCTGGGTGTGGGGCCTGTACCTTAACTTTACCATAGCTTGCCTTATGTATAATTTACGATACTTGGGAAGGTCTTCTACCCCAACAGTTAGGTCTGGTACTAAAAGCTCTCTTGTTGCACACCTCTGTCCAGTCGGGCTGTTGGAGGTCGCGTCCCATAGGCCTACATAACAACCAACACATCCTGGTGCCCTGTCTGGTACACCTTGTACATGATTCAAATTCCTTGTATGTTGCATGGAGGTGTAGTACACTAAGGTGGGGTGTAGATCAGGAGGGGTGTTGATATGTTGGGAATTGCGTACTGACTTAATTTGTTGGTATTGTAAGGTGTTCTGACTGGCGAGCCGTCTTTAGTAGATGTGGTAGATGGTGGTGCTGTTGGTGTAGTAAGTGTGGTCCCAGATGGTGGTGGTGTCGCGACAACTCAAGTAGCACTTGGTCATCAATATTTTTTCCGCAGTAGACAACAGTGAGCATCGCGTAACACCTGGCCCACCTCAGGTGGTTGGGTAAGCGGACGCACGTGTTTTGAACGTCCCTTCTAAATAACACCTGCCGTCAGTACACACCGCGTGTGTTTGGTGACGACACCTGGGTGTTTTGTGTGTGTGTGTCTTGCGGTCATTCGCTGTCCAGCTGATCCTTTGTGGTGACCCATGAAGGGAAATGCTCATGGGGTCAGCCACTCGCCCTGCGAGCGACACAGTCAGTGTAACAGGGTCTCTTTTGGACGAATTCTTTGTCCTCGATTTTCAGCCAAAAAAGAGAAAAAAAAGAGATGTGTACACTAAGATTGCGGTACAGTAAGACGTTTACCCCGTGAGAGACTAGTGGATAACAGTTAGATATTTGCATATACATGTTTAGTTTCTGGCTGGCGTCCAAAGTGGAGAGCCTTTCAAAGCAGCGAGTCGAATGGTAGGTGAGGCTTCGAAAGCACCCCTGTGTTGCAGATTGAGGGGGAGAAGAGGGGATGGGGGGTGTAAAAACCATTGAGGGGGAGGGGAGGGGATGGGGGGTGTAAAAACCATTGAGGGGGGGGATGTAAAAACCAAGTGCTTAATCCTGCTAAACACTTGTTGGACCCCAGTAGTCTATAGACATTAATGCAGGTGTTCATTTTAAGGGCTTGGGGGAGGAAGGGAAGTGGGTCATCAGACTCTTGTTATACTCCTCTGTATAACTGACCTATCACGAGTAGAGCCGAATAGTTCGGCTACGACTGTGAGTATATCAAGTATGCCAGTATACCCGAAGCATATACGGTAATACCTCAGACCATAAGGGGTTGATCTGAGAGTCTTATTAAGTCATTACGATCCTGAGTTTTGGAGAATCTCATTACTGTTTCAAGATTTGCTCTCACATGCAGATGTCATCCATACTGTGTGATGATGAACCCATCGGCATTGCGTTTGTGGTGAGGGCTCGCCAGAGACTGACGACCCCCGTGTAGGATAGACCTTATTTTTTTTAATGATAAGAAAGATAAGGAGGAGGATAAGGAGGACGTTAGAGATCATCTTTTGATCCTCATAGTAGTATACTAAAGTTACTGTGACGTGATGTGGCTGCTAGAGGGGGGGCGAGTATGCCCTGCGGCCAGAGTTAAAAGGCCATTCGTATGGTAATTTGATGGACCGCTCGTGGATGCACGGGCCATAAGATGTTGTCGCTGCAGATTTGCCAGACATGGGGAATTTTCTTCAGATTTAGGGGGATTTTCTCCAGATTTTGGGGGATTTTCCAGATTTTGGGGATTTTCTCCAGATTTTGGGGGATTTTCTCCAGATTTTGGGGGATTTTCCAGATTTTGGGGGGATTTTCTCCAGTTTGGGGATCTTTTTTCAGATTTTGGGAGTTTTTTTTCAGATTTTTGGGGATTTTCTCCTGATTTTTGGGATTTTCTTATGATCCGGGGAATTTTCTCCAGATTTAGGGAGTTCGTGATGTCAGTGGGGGAATTGTAGTCTTGAGTTTGGGGAATCATTGCTTTGAACCAGAATTGTGTACTCCCAGCTAAGATAATATTTGCTCATGGAAACATCAATAAGTAATTAGCATACTTTGTCAATGTTTTCTTTTTCTTAACAAAGATTTTACCCATGATTCTACCCATTCTTATTTGTTTTCGTCAAAACGAGTTTTATGTTAAAACGTAAAAGTAAGAATGAAGAAATGTATTTTTATTTTATTTTTCGTCATATTTACTTATTATGCCTCAGCGTGAGAATGTAATGCTCTAGCGATGGTGACGTCGAGGTATTGCGCCGCGTCCGTTGGGACATCGCCTTTCAAAACGCCGCGCCCGCCATCCCCGCCCCTGCGCGCGCACACACACACACACACACACACACACACACACACACACACACACACACTCTCGCGCCTCTTGTGAACCTTCTATAATGTGTTTTGATTCCTTATTGGACTAACTTTTTTGTTTTTCAATGGTTCAATCCTTCTTACGTGAGTCAAGAGGGCTCAACTTCGAATCAAACACTGTTCGTATCCTCTCTATAAGTGATCTTAAACGAACCAAGTCTTCATTCACGAGAGAGAGAGAGAGAGAGAGAGAGAGAGAGAGAGAGAGAGAGAGAGAGAGAGCTGTGGGGTATGGATAAACTTGCGACACGCATTTTGAAAACTTAAAAGGGGCAAAGGATGACAGAACCTGATGTCTGGTTTCCTGGGTGAGGTCTTTTGACCTTTAGATATATATATATATAGACTTGGCGAGACGTCTGGCAATGACCTCCTTTACCTTAACGATGTGTTTTATTTCGTTCGACTCCTGGCTCATGTTGAGGTACGCACGCTCACACGCATCGTTCGTGTCTTTTTAGGAAGGTAAGCTCACACGCATCGTTCGTGTCTTTTTAGGGGCGTCATGGTGCGTGCGAGAGAGAGTCTGTGTGTAGGATGGGATCCTCACAGGGAGGGAGTGTGGTAGGTTAGGACTACCAGAGACTCTCTGTGGTACCACACCCCCCTGCAGCAGCAGACTGTGGTACACCCCCAGCAGCAGCAGACTGTGGTACACTCCAGCGGCAGCAGACTGTGGTACACTCCAGCGGCAGCAGACTGTGGTACACTCCAGCAGCAGTAAACTGTGGTACGCTCCCAACAGGAGCAGACTGTGGTACGCTACCAGCAGCAGCAGACTCTGGTACGCTCCCAACAGCAGCAGACTGTGGTACGCCCCCAGCAGCAGAAGACTGTGGTACGCCCCCAGCAGCAGAAGAATGTGGTACGCCCCCAGCAACAGCAGACTGTGGTACGCCCCCAGCAGCAGCAGCAGACTGTGGTACATTACAGGGGTCCGCACCATAAACAGAATGACAGACATGGAGAGTAGCCGGCTACAGATCAGAGGTAGAGGCGCAACAGGTTAGCTAGCGCTCGTTCATCCGCCCGAGGACGGACGACGGCTTGACATCGTCGGGGTGTTGCGTAAAGTCATTCTAGCGTCACACACACGTTCCCGCCATCCGCCCTTCTCCCTCTCCCTCCTCCCCCTCTTTGCCTTGCGTTACGGGGAGGAGAGGCGTAAAGGGAGGTTGGTTATGGCAGCTTTATTATGTCATGGCTGTGTGTCGCTCCTGTGAAGGATATATCCGTGGCCGTGGCCGTTCTGGGAAAGAGGTTAGACCAAAAAGGAGTCAAAATAGAGGAATTACTGGGAACTATACGTCACAGGGTCCAGTCGCCATGTTTGGGTGTGTTTTGGTTGGGGCTCGAGAGCGTTCGAAGACTTAAGTTGTCTGTTTATTACGAACTATGTCTTCTGTGTGTGTGTGTGTGTGTGTATATATATATATATATATATATATATATATATATATATATATATATATATATATATATATAATATTTTTTTTTTTTTTTTTTTTTTATACTTTGTTGCTGTCTCCCGCGTTTGCGAGGTAGCGCAAGAAAACAGACGAAAGAAGTGGCCCCCCCCCCCCCCATACACATGTACATACACACGTCCACACACGCAAATATACATACCTACACAGCTTTCCATGGTTTACCCCAGACGCTTCACATGCCTTGATTCAATCCACTGACAGCACGTCAACCCCGGTATACCACATCGATCCAATTCACTCTATTCCTTGCCCTCCTTTCACCCTCCTGCATGTTCAGGCCCCGATCACACAAAATCTTTTTCACTCCATCTTTCCACCTCCAATTTGGTCTCCCTCTTCTCCTCGTTCCCTCCACCTCCGACACATATATCCTCTTGGTCAATCTTTCCTCACTCATTCTCTCCATGTGCCCAAACCATTTCAAAACACCCTCTTCTGCTCTCTCAACCACGCTCTTTTTATTTCCACACATCTCTCTTACCCTTACGTTACTTACTCGATCAAACCACCTCACACCACACATTGTCCTCAAGCATCTCATTTCCAGCACATCCATCCTCCTGCGCACAACTCTATCCATAGCCCACGCCTCGCAACCATACAACATTGTTGGAACCACTATCCCTTCAAACATACCCATTTTTGCTTTCCGAGATAATGTTCTCGACTTCCACACATTTTTCAAGGCTCCCAAAATTTTCGCCCCCTCCCCCACCCTATGATCCACTTCCGCTTCCATGGTTCCATCCGCTGACAGATCCACTCCCAGATATCTAAAACACTTCACTTCCTCCAGTTTTTCTCCATTCAAACTCACCTCCCAATTGACTTGACCCTCAACCCTACTGTACCTAATAACCTTGCTCTTATTCACATTTACTCTTAACTTTCTTCTTCCACACACTTTACCAAACTCAGTCACCAGCTTCTGCAGTTTCTCACATGAATCAGCCACCAGCGCTGTATCATCAGCGAACAACAACTGACTCACTTCCCAAGCTCTCTCATCCCCAACAGACTTCATACTTGCCCCTCTTTCCAGGACTCTTGCATTTACCTCCCTAACAACCCCATCCATAAACAAATTAAACAACCATGGAGACATCACACACCCCTGCCGCAAACCTACATTCACTGAGAACCAATCACTTTCCTCTCTTCCTACACGTACACATGCCTTACATCCTCGATAAAAACTTTTCACTGCTTCTAACAACTTGCCTCCCACACCAATATAATATTGGATATTACTGCCTGTACATAATTGGGAGGCAGTCTCTCGGAACTCGTTGTAAAGGAAGTAGTTTTTTTTCTTTTAGTGCACCGGAAGTGAAGTGTACTCAAGGTATAAGAAAAGCTTATAACACTGGGATGCGGAAGTTCAACTTTTACACACACACACACACACACACACACACACACACGCATGCGCGCGCACGCATGCGCTGAATACTACGGACACTCGTCTGTCAACAATAGCAGAGTGTAGTTTCCAGTTTGGTCGTTTGGGACCTTATCACAAGACGTCATTCATGACCTAAGCAATTCCTTTCAAATTAGGGGTACTTGACCTGTGTGTCATGGACCATCGCCACTGCTACCACTACTGGTCCATGGCCAGTATCCCAGTGGTCCACTGGATGACAATGAATGATAAATTCTGCAATTAATACTGTCTTTAATAAGGATTTGGGTGATATCTTATGTTCTTGATTGTAGTTTGACACGATGGAATATTGGATATATGCCGAAGGTGGTCGACAGACACAGCTGGTGTTTGTGACAGCGGGTATCTGTGAGTGGTCCACAAACACAGCGGATGTCTGGGTGTGGTTCACAGACATAGCTGGTGTCTATGGGTGATCCACAGACACTGGCTGTCTGTAAATGGTCCACAGACATAGCGGTTATCTGGGAGCGGTCCACAGACACACAGGTGTGTGCGAGAGGTCCACAGATACAGCGGGTCTGTGAATGGTCTACATAAATAAAATGTTTAAGAACCTCTGTCTCAATTATATCAGATTTCCTCGCCTAAAATTTGTAAATCATTGTAGCGTTATGAATTTAGATTTTAATAGATTTTATTTTTTATATTTTTAAAATTCTTTTAACAAAATTTAATTATTTCATTTTATGTATTTTTATTTATATTTGAATTATTGTATAATTTCATTTTTTGGCGGGAAAGAGGGTTCGTGTTGCTAGGTAATGGCGGTGCTGGAGGGCAGTAGTGGTGCGTCCCAGGCGCGGGATCTCCGTGAGGCAGGGCGGGCCCCACACCGTCTGGCTGGTGCGTTAGTTCCCACACACGGAGGAGGAGGAGGAGGAGGAAGAGCAGCAGCGGTGTGGGAACTGATCAGCACGGCCGTTACCACCTCTCTCTGTCTCTCTCCCCCTCCGTGCCGTGATGAGGGAGGGAGGGAGGGAGGAGGCGTCAGCGACCGGGGGTCTCGTCTCGTAGCGATGCTCTGCCGGGACGGGACGGGAGGGGTCGGAGCCTTCTCACGCCCTCGCCTCGTGTTGCTGGGCTCACGTCACACCTCTAGAACGTTTCTCCTGATGGTGAAATGATCGCTGGTGCAGTGGATTCTCTCCTTCCTTCAGAGCCTCTGCAGGCTTAGGTAATGCCCCCCTCTCTCTCTCTCTCTCTGTGTAGAGCGAGCGTTAACTGGTATTTCACAATCATTATGATATTTAGTGTTGCCCCGTTGCACTAGTTGGCATTACGATGCAGTGTTCCGTGAGCTTAACGGCAAATTACGTAACTCATGTGTTGCTCACGGGTGAAATGTTCGTTTGGGGGGAGGGGGGGGGTAGTACACACACACACACACACACACACACACACACACACACACACTCTTGGAGGGTGTAGTAGTGAGGTCAGGCGCTACGCAGATTACCCATTGGGAGGAAGAAGAGGAGTCTGCGTACACCTCCGTGGGTGTAGGGGTTAGCGCTCCCGAGAGTGACACGTTCACGGGCCGCCCGGGGTGGTCAAGGGTGTAGGTTCGAATCCTGGTCGAGTCGAACGATCCAGCCAACCTCCTCAAGGGTTTGGCGATAAATCGGGTACCAGGTTTGGGCTAGGTTATATATATATATATATATATATATATATATATATATATATATATATATATATATATATATAATTTTTTCTATTCCATACATATTCGCCATTTCCCGCATTAGCGAGGTAGCCCTAATAACAGAAGACTGAGCTTTAGAGGGAATATCCTCACTTGGCTCCCTTCTCTGTTTCTTCTTTTGGAAAAAGTAAAACGGGAGGGGAGGATTTCCAGGCCCCCGCTCCCTTCCCGTTTATTTGCCTTCTACAACACGCAGGGAATACGTGGGAAGTATTCTTTCTTCCCTATCCCCAGGGATCATATATATATATATATATATATATATATATATATATATATATATATATATATATATATATATTTATATATTAAACTGTTCACCATTTCCCGCGTTGGTGAGGTAGCGTTAAGAACAGAAGACTGAACCTTTAAGGGAATATCTTCACTTGGCCCCCTTCTCTGTTCCTTCTTTTGGAAAGTTAAAAACGAGAGGGGAGGATTTCCAGCTCTCCGCTACCTTCCCTTTAGATGCCTTCTACAACACGCAGGTAATACGTGGGAAGTATTCTTTCTCCCCTATCCCCAGGGATCATATATATATATATATATATATGTTAATTTTTTTTATATTTATTTTTTTCTTCCAACTTGCACCTCCCCACAGAGAAAGGTTGTATTTGTTAAGACGAAATGAGTCTCTTCCTCTCAGTCTTTGTTGTGAATATGTATTCACATGGAATTTGGAGAGAATATATATATATATATATATATATATATATATATATATATATATATATATATATATGTATATATGTATATATATATATATATATATATATATATATATATATATATATATATATATATATATATTATCCCTGGGGATAGGGGATTAAGAGTACTTCCCACGTATTCCCTGCGTGTCGTAGAAGGCGACTAAAAGGGGAGGGAGCGGGGGGCTGGAAATCCTCCCCTCTCGATTTTTTTTTTTTTTTTTTAATTTTCCAAAAGAAGGAACAGAGAATTGGGCCAGGTGAGGGTATTCCCTCAAAGGCCCAGTCCTCTGTTCTTAACGCTACCTCGCTAATGCGGGAAATGGCGAATAGTTTGAAAGAAAAGAAAAATATATATATATATATATATATATATATATATATATATATATATATATATATATATATATATGTATATATATATATATATATATATATATATATATATATATATATATATATATATATATATATATGCAGAACCTTCACCATGAACGTCTTAAAAAATGTCTTCAACCCAAAAACTCCCTCGCTGGTCCGTGATCAAAGGAAGTGGCCTCTCCTGTGACCAGAGACCCGACACTCTTTCTTCTTAAGGGTTCGCCGGCCTGGCCCCTTTATAACTCTGGGAATGGACAGTTAGGTGTCAGGACAGGTCCCCAACGAGCCAATTAGGGCGGCTAGTTTGGCAGGGCGGTCAGTGTTGGCTCACCAGCCGGTCGTAAGGTGTTGGTACCCCACACTGGGAGGGGTGGAGGACGAGGAGGAGGTGAGGGAAAGGGGTGAGGAGGAGAGGGGGAAGGGGTTAAGGTCACGAAGGTGATATGATTTTCCAAAAAGAAAAATGCTACAGCACGACCCCTTGAGCACTAAGGCACGACCCCTTGAGCACAAAGGCACGACCCCTTGAGCACTGATTAGCGCACGACACCATGAGCACCAAGGTACGACCCCATGAGCGCTAAGGTACGACCCCTTAAGCACTAAGGCACGACCCCATGAGCACTAAGGTACGACCCCTTAAGCACTAAGGCACGACCCCATGAGCATTAAGGTACGACGACCCCTCGACCCTATGAGCACTACAGTACGACCCCTTAAGAACCAAGGCACGACCCCTTAAGCACAACAGTACGACACCATGAGCACTAAGGCACGACCCCTTAAGCACTAAGGCACGACCCCTTGAGCACTAATTAGGGCTGGACACCATGAGCACTAAGGTACGACCCTATGATCACTACAGTACGACCCCATGATCACTAAGGCACGACCCCCTGAGCACCATACGTATAGGGCTCGAGCAGGAGGGAATCACCTCACGAGTCGTTCTCAGCTGGTCAAAATCTTCAGCAGGATTTATGTGGAATTCTTAATTGGCTTTTGTGATCTTAATTGGTTGTAATTGGTGCTTATGATTGGTTGTATTTGGCGTTTATAATTGGTTGTGGACATTTTGTGGTTGTAATTAGTTATATTTTGTGTTTATAGCTGGTTGTAATTGCTTTTTTAAAGTGGTTTTATGGTATCTATAACTGATTGTATTCCGTATTCTTAATCATTTTGTATTCATAATTGGTTGTGTTTGATATTCATAATTATATTAGGTAAATATAATTGGTTGTACTTGGTACTGATAATTAGTTGTATGTTGTATGGACATAAGGTTTGTATTCGGTAATATATGTTGTATTCAGTATTTTGACAAGTTTTAATTAGTATCTTATCTCCCTGATACATCTGATTTGAGCAGAACATTCACGTTTCTAAACTGCATTTGAGTTTGATTTTTTTTTTGTAATTTAGAAATTCACCTGATATTTTTGGACCTCATCTGTATCACTGTGGAATTAGATTATTATGATATATATATATATATATATATATATATATATATATATATATATATATATATATATATTTTTTTTTTTTTTTTTTTTATACTTTGTCGCTGTCTCCCGCGTTTGCGAGGTAGCGCAAGGAAACAGACGAAAGAAATGGCCCAACCCCCCCCATACACATGTACATACACACGTCCACACACACAAATATACATACCTACACAGCTTTCCATGGTTTACCCCGGACGCTTCACATGCCTTGATTCAATCCACTGACAGCACGTCAACCCCTGTATACCACATCACTCCAATTCACTCTATTCCTTGCCCTCCTTTCACCCTCCTGCATGTTCAGGCCCCGATCACACAAAATCTTTTTCACTCCATCTTTCCACCTCCAATTTGGTCTCCCTCTTCTCCTCGTTCCCTCCACCTCCGACACATATATCCTCTTGGTCAATCTTTCCTCACTCATTCTCTCCATGTGCCCAAACCATTTTAAAACACCCTCTTCTGCTCTCTCAACCACGCTCTTTTTATTTCCACACATCTCTCTTACCCTTACGTTACTTACTCGATCAAACCACCTCACACCACACATTGTCCTCAAACATCTCATTTCCAGCACATCCATCCTCCTGCGCACAACTCTATCCATAGCCCACGCCTCGCAACCATACAACATTGTTGAAACTACTATTCCTTCAAACATACCCATTTTTGCTTTCCGGGATAATGTTCTCGACTTCCACACATTTTTCAAGGCTCCCAAAATTTTCGCCCCCTCCCCCACCCTATGATCCACTTCCGCTTCCATGGTTCCATCCGCTGACAGATCCACTCCCAGATATCTAAAACACTTCACTTCCTCCAGTTTTTCACCATTCAAACTCACCTCCCAATTGACTTGACCCTCAACCCTACTGTACCTAATAACCTTGCTCTTATTCACATTTACTCTTAACTTTCTTCTTCCACACACTTTACCAAACTCCGTCACCAGCTTCTGCAGTTTCTCACATGAATCCGCCACCAGCGCTGTATCATCAGCGAACAACAACTGACTCACTTCCCAAGCTCTCTCATCCCCAACAGACTTCATACTTGCCCCTCTTTCCAAGACTCTTGCATTTACCTCCCTAACAACCCCATCCATAAACAAATTAAACAACCATGGAGACATCACACACCCCTGCCGCAAACCTACATTCACTGAGAACCAATCACTTTCCTCTCTTCCTACACGTACACATGCCTTACATCCTCGATAAAAACTTTTCACTGCTTCTAACAACTTGCCTCCCACACCATATATTCTTAATACCTTCCACAGAGCATCTCTATCAACTCTATCATATGCCTTCTCCAGATCCATAAATGCTACATACAAATCCATTTGCTTTTCTAAGTATTTCTCACATACATTCTTCAAAGCAAACACCTGATCCACACATCCTCTACCACTTCTGAAACCACACTGCTCTTCCCCAATCTGATGCTCTGTACATGCCTTCACCCTTTCAATCAATACCCTCCCATATAATTTACCATATATATATATATATATATTTTCCCTGGGGATAGGGGAGAAAGAATACTTCCCACGTATTCCCTGCGTGTCGTAGAAGGCGACTAAAAGGGAAGGGAACGGGGGGCTGGAAATCCTCCCCTCTCAGTTTTTTTAATTTTCTAAAAGAAAGAACAGAGAAGGGGGCCAGGTGAGGATATTCCCTCAAAGGTCCAGTCCTCTGTTCTTAACGCTACCTTGCTAACGCGGGAAATGGCGAATAGTGTGAAAATATATATATATATATATATATATATATATATATATATATATATATATATATATATATATATATATATATATATATATATATACACACACACACACACACACACACACACACACACACACACACACACACACACACAACCTTTCTGCCTCAGGAGTTCCTTCCATCTTTATGAGGCTCCTGCAGCACTCAGGAAGCCGGCCACGTCCACTGGTCGGGAGCACAGATCTTAAATTGTGGTGATGTGGTGTGTGCGTGTATGTGCAGGGGCAATTCAATAGCCAGCCAACTCTCGGCATCATTTTTTATGGTCGTTGCATCGTGGGCATGAAGGATCTTGGGATATGTTGAACCTATGTTTGCGGTGATGTCCAAAGCTCAAGCGTTCTGGAGAAGTGTGACTCGCGTTGGTCTAGGGAGTGTGGTTTCTAATGGGTGTATGTCTGGGGAGTGTGGTTTCTGATGAGTGTATGTCTGGGGAGTGTGGTTTCTGAAGGGTGTATGTCTAGGGAGTGTGGTTTCTGATGGGTGTATGTCTGGGGAGTGTTGTTTCTGAAGGGTGTATGTCTAGGGAGTGTGGTTTCTGATGGGTGTATGTCTGGGGAGTGTGGTTTCTGATGGGTGTATGTCTGGGGAGTGTGGTTTCTGATGGGTGTATGTCAAGGGAGTGTAGTTTCTGATGGGTGTATGTCCAGGGAGTGTGGTTTCTGATGGGTTTATGTCTGGGGAGTGTGGTTTCTGATGGGTGTATGTCCAGGGAGTGTGGTTTCTGATGGGTGTATCTCTGGGGAGTGTGGTTTCTGATGGGTGTATCTCTGGGGAGTGTGGTTTCTGATGGGTGTATGTCTAGCGGGTTAGATTATAAGACTTGAGCTGGGGAGGTTCATCGTGTATTTAAGGTGTCCCTCATATTCCGTAGAGTCCAACAAAGGAGATCGTAGGAATTTTACACAGTAGAAAGAAAAATGATAGCAGCCAGTGGCTGGGTCCTTCTGTCGTGATTCGGGGAAAAAGAGGAATTATTTAGCTAAAAGTTTTTTTCTTTTTTTTTGCCCCGTAATGGATGGCGCAGTAGTCATTATCGCACAGGTAACGAGTCAGTTCATTAATTACCTTGTCAGGTCGATGTATTAATCGGACTCTCTGATAATGACCGGATGTTAAATGATGCGCGGGTAATTGCCAATGTAATTATAGAGTGAAACGCATTAGGTATGATACCTGTATGAACTTACTCCCATATTTAATGTATAGTGTAGCTACATGATGTATTACACACACACACACACACACACACACACACACACACACACACACCTAGCATAGTCTGGGGTATATGTGTATATGTGTGTGTGTGTGTGTGTGTGTGTGTGTGTGTGTGTGTGTGTGTGTGTGTGGACTCATACATAGGAATAGATACATTGTGTTTATGTATAAGGTTAAAAGCGACGGGGGCCACACGAGTGCAATAATCTCAGGAAAAAAAATTGTAATCACACACTAGAGAATGTTCAAGAGATGGGGGCCCCCCGCGTGTGTAGACCTCCCTCCCACGTACAGGATAAGTGGTTGATTACCCTAAACGTTGCTGGGTAAGGGAACCAACTTGCCCAAGTCGTGACATGTGTAGTGTTTACCCTAGTCTGTGTACATCACACTGAATGGTGTGGGTTTTACACCCGTTTTCCTTCTTATCCAAAACCATTCATGTAAACAATTAGACTTCTGATTTTTTGTTTTTGTTTACACCTGAAGCTGTTATTGACGGGCATTTGTCCCTCGCGGGTTGCCCTCTGCACCGTGTCAAGGTGTTGCCAGATGTTGTTGTGTGTGTGGCTTTGTTCCACTATTCCTGTCTTGGTCACACGTATCTACTACGACTGTTATGTCATGGGTTTTTTGATGTGTGTGGCTGTGTAACACCACGTCTGTCATAGCCTCTGCTTGTGACATTGTAACACAGCCTCTGTCATGGCCTCTGCTTGTGACAGTGTAACACGCTTCTGTCTTAGCCTTTGCTTGTGACTGTGTAACACCGCCTCTGTCATGGCCTCTGCTTGTGACTGTGTAACACACTTCTGTCATAGCCTCTGCTTGTGACAGTGTAACACTTGTTTTTTTACACCTCTCGATCACAAAGCATGTCTTTCATTTTGAATTGTAATTTCTGCTCGTCTGAAAATTTGACGAGTATGAACCACTGGTGTTTGTCTGTCAGTGTGAAGAATGAACCACAAGTATGAACCACTGCAAGTATACACCACTGATGTCTGCTAGTCTGAAGACTGAAACCCAAGTATGAAGCACTGGTGTCTGTCAGTGTGAAGACTGAACCCCTAGTATGTACCACTGGTGTCTGTCAGTCTGAAGACTGAAACCCAAGTATGTACCACTGGTGTCTGTCAGTGTGAAGACTGAACCCCTGGTATGTACCACTGGTGTCTGTCAGTATGAAGACTGAACCCCTGGTATGTACCACTGGTGTCTGTCAGTGTGAAGACTGAACCCCTAGTATGTACCACTGGTGTCTGTCAGTCTGAAGACTGAAACCCAAGTATGTACCACTGGTGTCTGTCAGTCTGAAGACTGAAACCCAAGTATGTACCACTGGTGTCTGTCAGTGTGAAGACTGAACCCCTAGTATGTACCACTGGTGTCTGTCAGTGTGAAGACTGAACCCCTGGTATGTACCACTGGTGTCTGTCAGTGTGAAGACTGAACCCCTGGTATGTACCACTGGTGTCTGTCAGTGTGAAGACTGAACCCCTGGTATGTACCACTGGTGTCTGTCAGTGTGAAGACTGAACCCCTGGTATGTACCACTGGTGTCTGTCAGTCTGAAGACTGAAACCCAAGTATGTACCACTGGTGTCTGTCAGTCTGAAGACTGAAACCCAAGTATGTACCACTGGTGTCTGTCAGTGTGAAGACTGAACCCCTGGTATGTACCACTGGTGTCTGTCAGTCTGAAGACTGAAACCCAAGTATGTACCACTGGTGTCTGTCAGTCTGAAGACTGAAACCCAAGTATGTACCACTGGTGTCTGTCAGTCTGAAGACTGAAACCCAAGTATGTACCACTGGTGTCTGTCAGTCTGAAGACTGAAACCCAAGTATGTACCACTGGTGTCTGTCAGTGTGAAGACTGAACCCCTGGTATGTACCACTGGTGTCTGTCAGTGTGAAGACTGAACCCCTAGTATGTACCACTGGTGTCTGTCAGTGTGAAGACTGAACCCCTGGTATGTACCACTGGTGTCTGTCAGTGTGAAGACTGAACCCCTGGTATGTACCACTGGTGTCTGTCAGTGTGAAGACTGAACCCCTGGTATGTACCACTGGTGTCTGTCAGTCTGAAGACTGAAACCCAAGTATGTACCACTGGTGTCTGTCAGTGTGAAGACTGAACCCCTAGTATGTACCACTGGTGTCTGTCAGTGTGAAGACTGAACCCCTGGTATGTACCACTGGTGTCTGTCAGTGTGAAGACTGAACCCCTAGTATGTACCACTGGTGTCTGTCAGTGTGAAGACTGAACCCCTAGTATGTACCACTGGTGTCTGTCAGTGTGAAGACTGAACCCCTGGTATGTACCACTGGTGTCTGTCAGTGTGAAGACTGAACCCCTAGTATGTACCACTGGTGTCTGTCAGTGTGAAGACTGAACCCCTAGTATGTACCACTGGTGTCTGTCAGTGTGAAGACTGAACCCCTAGTATGTACCACTGGTGTCTGTCAGTCTGAAGACTGAAACCCAAGTATGTACCACTGGTGTCTGTCAGTGTGAAGACTGAACCCCTGGTATGTACCACTGGTGTCTGTCAGTGTGAAGACTGAACCCCTAGTATGTACCACTGGTGTCTGTCAGTGTGAAGACTGAACCCCTAGTATGTACCACTGGTGTCTGTCAGTGTGAAGACTGAACCCCTGGTATGTACCACTGGTGTCTGTCAGTCTGAAGACTGAAACCCAAGTATGTACCACTGGTGTCTGTCAGTGTGAAGACTGAACCCCTAGTATGTACCACTGGTGTCTGTCAGTGTGAAGACTGAACCCCTAGTATGTACCACTGGTGTCTGTCAGTGTGAAGACTGAACCCCTAGTATGTACCACTGGTGTCTGTCAGTGTGAAGACTGAACCCCTGGTATGTACCACTGGTGTCTGTCAGTGTGAAGACTGAACCCCTGGTATGTACCACTGGTGTCTGTCAGTGTGAAGACTGAACCCCTAGTATGTACCACTGGTGTCTGTCAGTGTGAAGACTGAACCCCTGGTATGTACCACTGGTGTCTGTCAGTGTGAAGACTGAACCCCTGGTATGTACCACTGGTGTCTGTCAGTGTGAAGACTGAACCCCTGGTATGTACCACTGGTGTCTGTCAGTGTGAAGACTGAACCCCTGGTATGTACCACTGGTGTCTGTCAGTGTGAAGACTGAACCCCTAGTATGTACCACTGGTGTCTGTCAGTGTGAAGACTGAACCCCTGGTATGTACCACTGGTGTCTGTCAGTCTGAAGACTGAAACCCAAGTATGTACCACTGGTGTCTGTCAGTCTGAAGACTGAAACCCAAGTATGTACCACTGGTGTCTGTCAGTGTGAAGACTGAACCCCTGGTATGTACCACTGGTGTCTGTCAGTGTGAAGACTGAACCCCTAGTATGTACCACTGGTGTCTGTCAGTCTGAAGACTGAAACCCAAGTATGTACCACTGGTGTCTGTCAGTGTGAAGACTGAACCCCTAGTATGTACCACTGGTGTCTGTCAGTCTGAAGACTGAAACCCAAGTATGTACCACTGGTGTCTGTCAGTGTGAAGACTGAACCCCTGGTATGTACCACTGGTGTCTGTCAGTGTGAAGACTGAACCCCTAGTATGTACCACTGGTGTCTGTCAGTCTGAAGACTGAAACCCAAGTATGTACCACTGGTGTCTGTCAGTCTGAAGACTGAAACCCAAGTATGTACCACTGGTGTCTGTCAGTCTGAAGACTGAAACCCAAGTATGTACCACTGGTGTCTGTCAGTCTGAAGACTGAAACCCAAGTATGTACCACTGGTGTCTGTCAGTCTGAAGACTGAAACCCAAGTATGTACCACTGGTGTCTGTCAGTGTGAAGACTGAACCCCTAGTATGTACCACTGGTGTCTGTCAGTGTGAAGACTGAACCCCTGGTATGTACCACTGGTGTCTGTCAGTGTGAAGACTGAACCCCTGGTATGTACCACTGGTGTCTGTCAGTGTGAAGACTGAACCCCTAGTATGTACCACTGGTGTCTGTCAGTCTGAAGACTGAAACCCAAGTATGTACCACTGGTGTCTGTCAGTGTGAAGACTGAACCCCTGGTATGTACCACTGGTGTCTGTCAGTGTGAAGACTGAACCCCTGGTATGTACCACTGGTGTCTGTCAGTGTGAAGACTGAACCCCTGGTATGTACCACTGGTGTCTGTCAGTGTGAAGACTGAACCCCTAGTATGTACCACTGGTGTCTGTCAGTGTGAAGACTGAAACCCAAGTATGTACCACTGGTGTCTGTCAGTCTGAAGACTGAAACCCAAGTATGTACCACTGGTGTCTGTCAGTGTGAAGACTGAACCCCTAGTATGTACCACTGGTGTCTGTCAGTGTGAAGACTGAACCCCTAGTATGTACCACTGGTGTCTGTCAGTGTGAAGACTGAACCCCTAGTATGTACCACTGGTGTCTGTCAGTGTGAAGACTGAACCCCTAGTATGTACCACTGGTGTCTGTCAGTGTGAAGACTGAACCCCTGGTATGTACCACTGGTGTCTGTCAGTGTGAAGACTGAACCCCTGGTATGTACCACTGGTGTCTGTCAGTCTGAAGACTGAAACCCAAGTATGTACCACTGGTGTCTGTCAGTGTGAAGACTGAACCCCTAGTATGTACCACTGGTGTCTGTCAGTCTGAAGACTGAAACCCAAGTATGTACCACTGGTGTCTGTCAGTGTGAAGACTGAACCCCTGGTATGTACCACTGGTGTCTGTCAGTGTGAAGACTGAACCCCTGGTATGTACCACTGGTGTCTGTCAGTGTGAAGACTGAACCCCTAGTATGTACCACTGGTGTCTGTCAGTGTGAAGACTGAACCCCTGGTATGTACCACTGGTGTCTGTCAGTGTGAAGACTGAACCCCTGGTATGTACCACTGGTGTCTGTCAGTGTGAAGACTGAACCCCTGGTATGTACCACTGGTGTCTGTCAGTGTGAAGACTGAACCCCTGGTATGTACCACTGGTGTCTGTCAGTGTGAAGACTGAACCCCTGGTATGTACCACTGGTGTCTGTCAGTCTGAAGACTGAAACCCAAGTATGTACCACTGGTGTCTGTCAGTGTGAAGACTGAACCCCTAGTATGTACCACTGGTGTCTGTCAGTCTGAAGACTGAAACCCAAGTATGTACCACTGGTGTCTGTCAGTGTGAAGACTGAAACCCAAGTATGTACCACTGGTGTCTGTCAGTGTGAAGACTGAACCCCTAGTATGTACCACTGGTGTCTGTCAGTGTGAAGACTGAACCCCTAGTATGTACCACTGGTGTCTGTCAGTCTGAAGACTGAAACCCAAGTATGTACCACTGGTGTCTGTCAGTGTGAAGACTGAAACCCAAGTATGTACCACTGGTGTCTGTCAGTGTGAAGACTGAACCCCTAGTATGTACCACTGGTGTCTGTCAGTGTGAAGAATGAACCACAAGTATGAACCACTGCAAGTATACACCACTGATGTCTGCTAGTCTGAAGACTGAAACCCAAGTATGTACCACTGGTGTCTGTCAGTGTGAAGACTGAACCCCTGGTATGTACCACTGGTGTCTGTCAGTGTGAAGACTGAACCCCTAGTATGTACCACTGGTGTCTGTCAGTGTGAAGACTGAACCCCTAGTATGTACCACTGGTGTCTGTCAGTCTGAAGACTGAAACCCAAGTATGTACCACTGGTGTCTGTCAGTGTGAAGACTGAACCCCTAGTATGTACCACTGGTGTCTGTCAGTGTGAAGACTGAACCCCTGGTATGTACCACTGGTGTCTGTCAGTGTGAAGACTGAACCCCTGGTATGTACCACTGGTGTCTGTCAGTGTGAAGACTGAACCCCTAGTATGTACCACTGGTGTCTGTCAGTCTGAAGACTGAAACCCAAGTATGTACCACTGGTGTCTGTCAGTCTGAAGACTGAAACCCAAGTATGTACCACTGGTGTCTGTCAGTGTGAAGACTGAACCCCTAGTATGTACCACTGGTGTCTGTCAGTGTGAAGACTGAACCCCTAGTATGTACCACTGGTGTCTGTCAGTGTGAAGACTGAACCCCTAGTATGTACCACTGGTGTCTGTCAGTGTGAAGACTGAACCCCTGGTATGTACCACTGGTGTCTGTCAGTGTGAAGACTGAACCCCTGGTATGTACCACTGGTGTCTGTCAGTGTGAAGAATGAACGACAACGTAGGACAGAAAGGAACTGCAGTTTGCGTAACCTTGAGAGAAGAAGAGGAGGAGTTGAGGAGGAGGAAGAGGAGGGAGTATTTATACCCGATAGATCGACGTATGGCGACAGTCTGAAGGTGTATAACACGATAGATCGACGTATGGCAACAGTCTGAAGGTGTATAACACGATAGATCGACGTATGGCGACAGTCTGAAGGTGTATAACACGATAGATCGACGTATGGCAACAGTCTGAAGGTGTATAACACGATAGATCGACGTATGGCAACAGTTTGAAGGAGTATAACACGATAGATCGACGTATGGCAACAGTCTGAAGGTGCATAACACAATAGATCGACGCAGCATGGATTCAGTTCGAAGGTAAATAAAGGAGATTCCTTGTGTTCAATCTAGAAGCGCCTGGACGGGGAAGATGAGAGTTAATAAGTCTTCAGGAACACCATGGGATATACCGAAGAGATGTAGGACATGAATACAGGAAGCTAGAATGAATGCTCGCTGTACTGCCCGGGTGAAATGAAAGAAAACGTACACACAACCGCGGGAAGCATTTTAAAGAAAACTTGTTCACGTGGTTGAAATCAATCCCAGATGAACCATGAAGATGTATTTATTTACTTATTATACTTGATCGCCGTTTCCCGCGTCAGCAAAGTAGCACCAGGAAACAGACGAAGAACGGGCCATCCTTTCATATGCACTTGAATATGTAATGCAGGTGTGGGGAGGGAGATGAGTAGTTTTTACGCCTCGAGGAAGACGTGCCTTTGGGCGCTACGCGCTAGGCCCTGCCCTTCTGACAGGATCTTGTCGTAGGTACTTGTAAGTAGGTGGGTAGGTAGGTTGGTTAGTTGGTGGGTAGGTAGGTGCTTACGTGTGTCATAACTTCACTTTTCCTCTCACTTGTATATATATATATATATATATATATATATATATATATATATATATATATATATAGATAGATAGATAGATAGATAGATAGATAGATAGATATGCAGCAGTGGGCTGAGTCGGGTATGCCACGCGAGCTGCATTGCTAAAGAGAAAACCTGGGGTGAAAATAGAAAAATATACGCGTGGCTGGCTGGTGGGGGAAAGGGGGTTGAGTGGCTGGTGGGCAGGTGGCACGGGGTGTGTAGTAGTGTTGGGCCGCGTGGCTATCTGGTGGGCAGATGGCACGGGGAGGGGACCTCGCTCAACCTGACCAGCTTGAGGTTGAGGTGAGGTTGATGATGAGGTGAGGCTAGCCACCAAGAAATCCCTTACCCAGGGGCTTCATGGTGACGGTACTCTCAGTACCAGGGACATGATGGACTTACTTTAAGCGAGAAGCTTTTTGAGGAGATTGTAATGCTCTCTCTCTCTCTCTCTCTCTCTCTCTCTCTCTCTCTCTCTCTCTCTCTCTCTCTCTCTCTCTCGTCAGCTGACGATGATGCATGCAGCCTGCCAGCGTGACTTCAAGCAGGCGGAGTCCGGTAACACCAGTATTTATATATATATATATATATATATATATATATATATATATATATATATATATATATATATATATATATTCCTATGAGTCCACAGGGAAAATGAAACACGATAAGTTCCCAAGTGCACTTTCGTGTAATAATCACATCATCAGGGGAGATACAAGAAAGAAATATATGTCAGCTGATATACAACGAAGAGACGTAGCTAAGACGCCATTTGGTAAAAAAGTGACTACCCGAATGGAGGTCGGGTGCGTTCAAGTGTGGCAACATGCGTATCGTAGATTTATTATGTGGACACGAAGGGGAACTGCTTAAGAATGTTATCAGTAATAAGCTAATAATTAATGTTACATTTCTTTGTGTATTCAATGATAAAAGATACATCGATATTTCTTGTGGTTCTGGAGTTAGTTAATAACTGAGATTGCATTATTCCTGTCTACAACGATCATAATTTTTAGCATGATTAAACAAGGCATTTGATTCTCGTCCTATTCATATATTATAATTATGTTGCTTAAGTCTAACAGAAAGATCCTTATCAGTCTACCTAACGTAAAACTTTATCAAAATTTCTACATGGTACTCTATAGATACGTCCTGCAGAACTTTCTGATGAGTTCATGATTAAGATATTCTTTATAGTATTGTTGTTGCTGAAAGAAACATTTACATTAAAGGGTTTAATCAACATGGGAAGTAATGCAAAATTATTATTAAAAGGGGGAACTAAAAGGTTCTTGGTGTCAATGGGAGGTTTGGGTTTAACTCTGTAAAATGATTTCTTTGCCAACTTAAGGGATGTATCAGTGAAAGATTTAGGATACTTTAACTTGGATCCAATAGAATATATCTTCTCAAACTCATCAATAAACTCTGAACTGCGCAGATACGTAATGCGAAACATAGACTGGAGTGATGATAATTTAACTCTGTCATGTTGAGCTGAGTGATCACGGAATTATATGAGCTTGGCGTGAACGCCAAGAAATAATTCTGGCCACATCTTTAATGATCTTTTTTGCAGTGACGGGGTGGTAGTGCTGATGGAAATGATGGTGATGGTGGCAGTGAGAGTGTTTTCAGTGGATAGTGTAACTTAGAAGGGCATGATAAGACATCAGTTCATTTTTTTTTCTTTGATAATTGTCGTTACGATGATTGTGATGGTGGTAATTGGAGTCGCATCGTAACGCCAGTATTGTGAACCTCTGGTGATCCCCGACCCTCGAGATTGTACACTGAGATGGAGAGTTTGTTGTGTATTGTGGTCACCATCGAGATCATCATGGCCAGTGTTGTGTTACCAATGTGGTAGTTATGGCAGTGTTGTGTTACCAGTGTTACAGTGCTGTGTTACCATTTTGGCAGTGTGGTGTTACCATGGTGGTAATGATGGCAGTGTTGTGTTACCATTGTGGTAGTTATGGCAGTGTTGTGTTACCAGTGTTACAGTGCTGTGTTACCATTGTGGCAGTGTGGTGTTACCATGGTGGTAATGATGGCAGTGTTGTGTTACCATTGTGGTAGTTATGGCAGTGTTGTGCTACCATTGTTACAGTGCTGTGTTACCATTGTGGCAGTGTGGTGTTACCATGGTGGTAATGATGGCCAGTGTTGTGTTACCAATGTGGTAGTTATGGCAGTGTTGTGTTACCAGTGTTACAGTGCTGTGTTACCATTGTGGCAGTGTTGTGTTACCATGGTGGTAATGATGGCCAGTGTTGTGTTACCATTGTGGTAGTTATGGCAGTGTTGTGCTACCATTGTTACAGTGCTGTATTACCATTGTGGCAGTGTGGTGTTACCATGGTGGTAATGATGGCAGTGTTACCATGATGGTAATACAAGGTGGTGTTGGTCACCATGGTGGTAATGGTGGCAGTCTTTGTGTTACCATGATGGTAATACAAGGTAGTGTTGGCTGCTGGTGATGGGTGTAATAGAGGTAATATTACGTCTCAGTAGATAATGGGAGGTGATGGTGATGATTACCTTAAGAAATAATGTGAAGTGATGTAGAGGGAAATAATGGTGAAATATAGTCATTATTATTATTATTATTATTATTATTATTATTATTATTATTATTATCCCTGTGAAGAAGGGAGAAAGATTACGACTCGCGTATCTCCTGTGCAGGTCTTGTAAGGCGATGATATTTGAGGGAAGGGTCGGTTTGGAAATCTCGTGTCCTGTATTATCACTTTTTAAAGGTAGGGACAGAAGGAGCCAAGCGAAGCTGGTTTTTTTTACTCGAAGGTTCTGTTGTTTATTCCTTACGCAACCTCGCTAAGGCGGGAAAAGCAATTCATCATATATATATATATATATATATATATATATATATATATATATATATATATATATGTGTGTGTGTGTGTGTGTGTGTGTGTGTGTGTGTGTGTGTGTGTGTGTGTGTGTGTATATATATATTCGTATGTTTGGCGAGGCTGTGTCTTTGGTAGTTCAGTCTTGGCAAAGAACTTCTCTCTCTACTGGAAGTAGCTCAGCCTTAGACTGGGCTAATTACACATATAACTATGTATCATCACCATTTGTGACAGCGTGGTTCCTGTAAATGGAGTGGCGATGAGGCGGGAAGCCGATGTCCCGTGTAAGTGGATGGCCCTTGTAAGAGAGCGCTCCGTTTATGCGAAGGCGATGAGGCGGGAAGCGGATGTCCCGCGTAAGTGGATGGCCCTTGTAAGCGAGCGCTCCGTGTAAGCGAAGGCGTTGAGTGTCTGGGAACGCGTCTAGGACGGTCGACTCACAGGAGAGGCCGAGAAAAAGTTGCTGGGTGCAACTTCTTCGCTCGTGGGGTTGGGGGAAGAGGCATGGGGGTCGGGCGAACTCCAATGTGTAGGGCGAGAGGGAGGGAGGGAGCGGCAAGCCGGCAGCTGGATGGGCGAGGGAGAGGTGTGAGTGAGGGTGGAGAGAGAAAGAGAGGGAGGGCATTTGCTCTATGCTGGCGGGCGGGACAGAGGCTGTTTTATTATGTTTATAGATGAAATAAACCTAACCTAGCTTAACCTTACCTAACCTAAAACCTGACCTAACAACCTAAAACCTCACCACCTCACCCAAAACCTTACCTAACCTAATCTAACTTAACCTAAACCCAAGGGTGGGGAGGGGTTTGTGGTTTGTGGAAGGGGTGCAGACATTGTAACCATGCCTGGGGTGTCCAATATGGGGCCGGGAATTTCCTGGGATCTAAGAAAATGCAGGAAATCAACAGAGCGGAGGTTCTATTCCACCCCTCTCTCATCTCCCCATACCCTTTTTGGTCTTACAGCTCATGGCATAAAACCATAGTGGAAGGAGACCCTTAAAGAAACTTTGTACCCCCCTGATAAAATTCTTGTTAGGAGCACTGCCTAAACCGAAGTTAACCTAGCCTAACCTAACCTAACCTAACCTAACCTAACCTCACAGTGTGAACCGTAGGTTATGGATAGGTTTCGTTTAGCCTAAAGTGAACGAACATTTGTCTCTTTTTATGTCGGTGGGTAAGGGATCTGCCACTGGAATCAAGAGAAAAAAAAATTATAACTTAAGGAAAGTCCCGTTAAGAGTATTCGACATCCAAGTGACTTCGTGCATGTAGCAAAGTGTGGGCTACGGTTTCTTTTTTTTTTTTTTTTGCCGCTTTATCTCGACGAAATCGGGGTGAATTTATGAGAGAGTCTTCTCTCACATGTAGGGCACTTTTTTGACCAATGCACGAATGTGTGTTAAAAAGCGTGCGAGTACCGATCAGCTGAAGCGTTGCTGGGCGATAATACAAGGGAGGCCACACACACACCCGACGCGAGGTTCTCCTTGCTAAGGAAGCGGATGCGTACGGCCACAAATGCAAGCGCATGCGAGAATGCAACCAGGAATCCGATAGAAGACGTATTTTACGCTTATTTTACGTCAAGAAACCGTCAAAGAACAAACGTAAAATTGAGATAGCACGCCAAATGTAATGTATTGGATAAACGTGCATGTGACAATGTTTTAAGAGACTGGCCGTGTCGGACTTGGATTTGGAGTCTTGGGAATGTTATTGGAACAAAAAAATAAAAAACTGAGTAAAATGTGTCGACTCCCACTCACTCGCGCTGGACTCCGTCTCATTTGAGGTAAAAAAAATCGAATTCTGTATTTTCTTTTTCACCACTCACACTTTTGTCTGCATCCTGATCATGAAAACGAATTCTCATTTGGTAAGAAAAGCTTTTTTAAGTCCACTGTTAAAATGGCGAAAGAGAATTAGATGATTACCAGAAGGAGCTTCACGTCCGTGTTGGAATTTTATGTGCAAAATATTTGGCTTACTCAGTTCTTTGATGGATCTTTCGCGCTTTTGGAAGACTGACTGGCGGGCGGACGCCACCGCTTGGTTCGTCGGTTAGCTCAACTGACAGAGTTAAAGGACCATGGGGATGGTTAAGAGAAGAGGTGTTGGTGGTTGTAATGGGGTTGTGAACGGGGGCCCGGCTGTGTTGTCGCATAAGGAGGTTGTGTGGGTTTGTGGTAGAAAAAAAAGGTTACGTTAATAAAAGACAGATGGTCTTTTTTTATACTTTGTTTCTGTTGTTATTACCTATTTGCACTGTATGCGGAGGGAGTTTTACAATCACGGTGTGTTTTTGTATGTGTTTAAAACAAATACATCGGTAAATAACGATTTATTGAATTTAATCAGCCATTTGGTTGAAAATACGCAGAAGAGGTATTACAGATATTACAGAAGTGGGAGTTCATGATAGTGACTAGTTAACTTAAACTGGCAGGTCAAAATGATAACAAATTATCTAATCATAAAAGATCTTGAATATTTCCACGATTTGGATAAGCAAGGGAGTGAGGTGCACAGACAGGATGACGGAATTACTGGAATGTTTACAGGGTAAATGCTATGGTTTATACATTGTACGCGTGATTGAAAACCGAGTTAGAAGCCGTTACAGTAATACAGTAGTTGGTGTACCACATAGCTTAACTTAGAGAAAACTGAGCTTTTGACTTGCTAAGCTGTGCACTTGTTCGTTGAATGTCTATGACGTTGTCAATAGTAGGTATATAATTGTTCTTATGCAGTACAGACCTCAGCCCTGTCCATTAGCGGTAGATAAGGGGGGACTGCGAGTTTAAGTGCCTCATTATTCGCTTATCGCCCAACTTGCGCTGTTTTCTAAACAGAATGGGCGTTGGGCACTCTAGCCGTCATATTGGACCCTTGACATTACGACTTAAATTCTTCCAAGCTCGCTCGTCCTCAAGTGTGTGCTGACTCGCCATTACAGCGAGTCACAGACAGCGCCTTATTCTCTGGACACCACAACCAGCCTCTTTTAAATGCCCTACCACAGGCTGTCGCAGGGCCGTCTCTTACATAGAGTCTCGAGCAGGTCTCCACCAGGGCTGATGTTCCGCCTCCAGCTTTCCATGTTGTTGAAATAGAATTTATTTTTGATGAGACAAGATTTCCTCTATATCCTTAGACCACGACTACAAGGAAGTACCTTTACATCTTCTCTAGTAGATCTCTGATTGGTAGAAGTCGATCGTGGTGGGAGAACGGCAGTGTGTGGGAGTGGGGCTTCAGGGTATAAGGCGGTCTCTGTGACGGGGGGAGTGTCAACAACGTATAGCCACACAACCTTTTGAGCTGCTGGTCGGCAGGGTTAGACAGGTTCAGCTTCTTGGTAGATGGTGTAAGACGGGCCAAGGTTGATTCTCCATGTTCTTCTCTGATCTCTTTCCTTCTGGTTCCTCTGTTCGTGAGGAGAACCAGGCTTGGAAGGCGTTAAGTGAGCTTAGGTAGAAGGAAGATGGCATAGACATTGCTGAACCCAAATGGTGGTGTGCCTAGTGATCGCGGTCGACGGAGAGGGTACAGACGGTATGAGGAAGATTTCGTGATGTTACTGCCATGTCTGTTAATCTTGTATACATGTACCATTTCTGTATTCCATAGTGTACACGTGTACTCTCTCTCTCTCTCTCTCTCTCTCTCTCTCTCTCTCTCTCTCTCTCTCTCTCTCTCTCTCTCTCTCTCTACTCTAAGCTCGGTATCCATTTATCGACCAGCCCTGAGGGGTTGGATGTCATGTGGTGTAGATGTGGTCTACTGTCACGCCCAGGATTCGAACGCATGCGGGCCCGTGCTGACTCATGGTCAGTAACGCTAACCACTACACCACGAGGTGCTGTTGTCCCGGGGAAGTCTTATCATTTACGACGGGAGGTTGTCGTGGGAACACCAGCCTTGCGAAGAGCTGCCATCCTGCTCGTGGTTGCGTCCGTAGGGGCGGCGCCCTTGGTAACTTCCTCGAGGACGGACCTGTGGCCTGTGGTAGATGGTGTACCGTGGCTTACGCCTGGTGTAACCCGTGTTACCGATCAGCTGGACCTCAGCCCCTCACACTTCCATGTACTGGGCGGACCTTATATATATATATATATATATATATATATATATATATATATATATATATATATATATATATATATATATATATATATATATATATATATATATATATATATATATATATATATATATATATTCTACACTCCTTATGCCGCATTCGTACGCTCCCTCGCCGGCTTTGATTTCACTCACTTTCTTCATAATGTTCGTTTTGTTTCCACTTTTTTTTGTGTGTGTGTGAGTTCACTTCTCTCGTTTCCCTCCGCCCTCACCAGCAGGAGGAGGAGGAGGGAGTTGGCCAGGGCCAAGGGGTCCCATCTACACTATCTACACTATCCTCTCCCTCCTCCTTCCCCCCCATACAATAGTCTCTCCAGCCGCCCTTTCGTCCCCCTACCAACACTTTCCCCCTCCCTATATCCTCCCCTTCCCTATACTCTTCTCCCTGTGTGTGTGTGTGTGTGTGTGTGTGTGTGTGTGTGTGTGTGTGTGTGTGTGTGTGAAGCAATTTAGAGCACTGTCTGCCTTAGACATTAAGGCCAGTTGGTCCTTAAGACACTGCAAGTCTCTCGCCTTTAGTGATGGTTTCCGTCAGTTGTTGACTTCAGCGGCGCGCACGAGAGAACGCTCCGATGCACTGGGCTGTGAGAAGTGCCTTGCGTAACGCTGGATGGTGATGATGGTGATGGTGATGGTAGTGATTATGGTGATGGTGATTATGATGATGGATGTTGGTGGTGATGATGATGATAATGGTGAAGGTAATGATAGAGGTAATAATGGTGATGATGATGGTGGTGGTGGTGATGGTGGTGGTGATGATGGTGAGGTTTGCCCAGACGCTCAGATGGATGACAGCACGAATGGTTACCGTTTTCAGCGGGCGTATGCGCGCGTGTACGAGTTTTTGAACATCGAGAGAGAGAGAGAGAGAGAGAGAGAGAGAGAGAGAGAGAGAGAGAGAGAGAGAGAGAGAGAGTTACATAGATACACAGGCCAAGCAGACCCAAGGTCTAGGCGAGATGGTCTGGCCTTTATACAGACTGATAAAGATGCAGTGCACTTAAAAGCGGTAGAGGGAAAAAATAGGATAGCCAAGCCAGAGGCTGAGAGAGAGAGAGAGAGAGAGAGAGAGAGAGAGAGAGAGAGAGAGAGAGAGAGAGAGAGAGAGGTTATATAAATGAATACACGTCCGTTGAATAATAATCATGTATATAAACATGTATTGTGATATAAACATGTATCATCACAATGATTATATATATATATATATATATATATATATATATATATATATATATATATATATATATTATATATATATATATATATATATATATATATATATATATATATATATATATATATATATATGATGTAAGAGTCTTGCATGTGGTTGGTCATGCCTGCCGCACGAACTGCTCTCATTTCGTCCCGCGGACCACAGCTCTGACGACCTCTTGGTCTTCCTGGTGAGGCTGTGTGTGTTAACAGGGGCTTGATGAGGCTCCCAAGTCTCTGTTCCCATCCAGACGATGAGGGTAATGCCCTAAATCTTCTTGGTGTAGGTTTCGAAGCATCGAAACAAAACCCGAGGGCTATGTATAGTGTATTAAGTTCGGATCGTTGATGTTCGGATGACTTGATTTGAATCACTGGGTTCGGATGATAAGGTTTTGGTTCTCTAGGTTTGAAACATGAGGTTCGAATGGCTACGTTCGTATCACTGGGTTCGTATTGCTGGGTTCAGACTGTCTGGTCCAAGGCGAGGTGATCGTACAAGTCTTTATGTCGTGTTCAAGTATGGTACCGTCTTGCTCAAGGATCGTACCGTTCTGCTCGTATCGTACCGCCTTGCTCACGGATCGTACCGACGTGCTCAAGTAACGTACCGTCTTGCTCAAGGATCGCACGGATCGTACCGTCGTGCTCATGTAGCGTATCGTCTCGCTCAAGGATCGTACCGTTCTTATCGTATCGCACCGTCTTGCTCAGGGATCGTACCGACGTACTCAAGTAACGTACCGTCTTACTCAAGATCGTACCGTTCTGGTCGTGTCGTACCGCCGTGCTCAGGGATCGTACCGTCGTGCTCACGGATCGTACCGTCAAGCTCACG
>NC_092226.1:7073052-7100552 GCF_036320965.1 Panulirus ornatus | reverse complement strand
TATTATAGTATTATTGTTATTATTATTATTATTATTATTATTGTTATTACTATTATTATTATTATTATTATTATTATTGTTATTATTATTATTATTATTATTATTATTATTATTATTGTTATTATTATTATTATCATTATTATTATTATTGTAGAGTGGCTTGGCCATGGTGGATTTGCGTGCACATCATAAAAGACTCTGCATTTGCCCGTATGTGCACGGCGTTACCCCCCTGGCGTGCACGGCGTTACCTCCTTGCGTACAGGGCGCTACCCCCACGGCGTGCACGGCGTTACCCCCCTGGCGTGCACGGCGCTACCCCCACGGCGTGCACGGCGCTACCCCCACGGCGTGCACGTCGTTACCCCCACGGCGTGCACGGCGTTACCCCCACGGCGTGCACGGCGTTACCCCCACGGTGTGCACGGCGTTACCCTCCCGGCGTGCACGTCGTTACCCCCACGGCGTGCACGGCGTTACCCCCCTGGCGTGCACGGTGCTACCCTCCCGGCGTGCACGTCGTTACCCCCACGGCGTGCACTCTCAGAACGCTACCAGCCACTGTTTGTTTCCCACAGTTGATGCCAGATCCCTTCGGAAACTGGCCATGTGTCATGGATGGGCGGGGCCACCGTCATCATCGAGCCTTCGGTCCCTGCGTAACGCTACGTGTAACGCTGCGCGTAACGCCACGTGACGCATGACGTTGGACCGTACTGTCATCACGGTGGCCATATTTCCGGAGAGGAGGGGGGGGGGGGGGAGGGGAAGTTGCAGAGGTCAAAGGTCCTGTGACCTCTCCTCTCTCTCTCCCTCCCTGTCTCTCTCTCTCTCTCTCTCTCTCTCTCTCTCTCTCTCTCTCTCTCTCTCTCTCTCTCTCTCCCAGGCCTTTACCAGTCAGTGTTTGTTGTTCTGTTTTGCGGTTGTGATGGATGATGCCGGGAATCGAACCCCACGACACCATATAGCCCGGATTGTAGCTGTGTGTGTGTGTGTGTGTGTGTGTGTGTTGTGTGTTGCATTGTATAACTTCATTTTTCATGTATAATCTTGTTTTTATTGTATAACTTGATGTATAACTTCATGTATGATATTATTCCTCGGGATATAGCAATTTCTCGTGCATAAACCTCATGCTGAATGTATCGTCATTCATGTATAACTTCACAACTTCATGTATAACTTCATAACTTCATGTATGACTTCATGACTTCATGTATAACTTCAGTGGTCGTGCGAGGCAGAGTGGACTAGGATAGTGGACTGGGAAGGAGAATTTAGTGTAGTGAAAGTGGTCTTGTATCACCCAGCGTGTGACAGGAAGTTGGTTGGAAAAAAAGAAAACTGTAAACAGTATACATACTGAGGTATACCGTCCGTAGGGGTATACATACGGAGGGGGTGTGTACACTGAGGTATACCGTCATTATGCATATGGATGGGTTTACACACTGAAGTATACCGCCCGTAGGTGTACATACGGAGGGGTGTACGTACCGAGGTGCACAGTCCATGGGTATACATAAGGAGGGGTATACATACTGAGATATACAGTTCATAGGTATCCATACGGAGGGATATGCATACTGAGGTATACAGGACATAGGTATACATAGGAGGGGTAAACATACTGAGATATACAGTTCATGGGTATCTATACGGAGGGATATGCATACTAAGGTATACAGGTCATCGGTATACATAAGGAGGGGTATAACTATTGAGATATACTATCACTAGGGATACATAATAAGGAGGGGTATACATACTGATGTATACAATCCATAGGTGTACATAAGGAGGGACATGATTTGTACACCCTGATTTCAGGAGGCCATAGGGAGGTGTGGGGGTGGGGGGGTGTTGTAGGAAGGGGAGGGGGTTGTAGAAGGGGGGAGGGGTTGTTGTAGAAGGGGGGAGGGGTTGTTGTAGAAGGAGGGAGGGGTTGTAGAAGGGGGGAGGGGTTGTTGTAGAAGGGGGGAGGGGGTTGTAGAAGGGGGGAGGGGGTTGTAGAAGGGGGGAGGGGTTGTTGTAGAAGGGGGGAGGGGTTGTTGTAGAAGGGGGAAGGGGCTGTTGTAGAAGGGGGGAGGGGTTGTTGTAGAAGGGGGGAGGGGTTGTTGTAGAAGGGGGGAGGGGTTGTTGTAGAATGGGGGAGGGATTGTTGTAGAAGGTGCTATCTGGACAATAGATAAGTCAACACGGCAGGTGCTTATATCTAATCAGTTGTGAATGCCTGTGTGTTGTAGGCGACGCCCTTGCTGTTATCAGGGCTGGTTATCTTGAGGGTTGTGGGTAGGGTTGTGGATGGGGGTGAAGATCTCTCATAGCATCCGCCATTTTTAAATCCTAGAGGGATGGGTTGTTGTTCGGGGGAGGGGGACAGAGATATGGTGTCATTTCTATGTCTTTTTTTTTTATCAGTTATCAGTTATCAGAGAGAGAGAGAGAGAGAGAGAGAGAGAGAGAGAGAGAGAGAGAGAGAGAGAGAGAGAGAGAGAGAGAGAGGAGTTATAGTTACAAAGATACACAGACCACACTGACCCAGGGTCCAAGCGGGGTGGTCTTGCCTAACACATACTTGAAATACCAAAATGAGAAAAAAATAATGTAGTCCCCCATAAAAGCAGTAGAAGAAAAAGGATAGCGAAGCAAAGGCACTCACCTCCAACCCTCCACTCCCTCTGGCAACACGCCTGACGGAAAACGGATATGGAAAAAAAAAAAAATACCTTGCAGGAGTAAAATGCCTGTAGGAAAATGGTATAGGAAACTCATTCAGGTGGAATGGACGTGAATATGTCTTGCAGTCTCCTGTCTCCATTGACATGCATCTTTTCATTATTTTTTTTTTTGTTATAAAGACAATAGTAAGGATAAACTTGAGTTCCAGCCTCTCCCTCACGTGAGAGAGAGAGAGAGAGAGAGAGAGAGAGAGAGAGAGAGAGAGAGAGAGAGAGAGAGAGAGAGAGAGTAATGAATTAATGGTCTATTGATGTATCTCTAATGGAGGGTTTGGTTCCCTCTGCCTGCCTGACTGGCGGTTAGGTCCTCCGTCCCTGACTAACTCACTCTCGGTGACTATTTCTTTTTCTTCGGTGACTATTTTTTTCCTCGTCGCTGGTGAGGACAAAATGAGAAGCCTCGCCGCACACGCGGGAAAATTTGAAAGTGAAAACACGAGAGTCTTAAAAATGTAAATCCTCGGAGTGGAAATAGAGGTGGTGGTGTTGGTGGTGGTGGTGGTGGTGGTGTTGGTGGTGGTGGTGGTGGAAGTAGTGATGGTGGTGGTGGTGGTGTTGGTGGTGGTGATGGTGGTGGTGGTGGTGTTGGTGGTGGTGGTGTTGGTGGTGATGGTGGTGGTGGAAGTAGTGATGGTGGTGGTGGTGGTGTTGGTGGTGGTGATGGTGGTGGTGGTGGTGTTGGTGGTGGTGGTGGTGGTGGTGGTGGAAGTAGTGATGGTGATGATGATGATGGTTGATGTTGTTGGTGGAGATGATGGCGGTGTTGGTGATGGTGAGGATGGTCGTGTTCATGATGGTGGTGGTGTTGGTGTAGGTGTTGATGGTGGTGGTGATCGCGATTTTGTATTTGTAGTTGTGGTGATGTTCGTAAGGAGAGAGAGAGAGAGAGAGAGAGAGAGAGAGAGAGAGAGAGAGAGAGAGAGAGAGAGAGAGAGGAGGGGTTGTGAGTCAGGAACCAAGCCACCATGATAGGCCTGGTATAGACCCCCCCTTTTTTTTTCTTTCCTCATTTTCTTTGCGCTTGTTTTTTTTAATCTCCTCCTGTGACCCTGACCAGGGCCTTAATTTAGTGCTGGCTAATTTACAAAGTGGGGGAGAAAATTTTGGTCTGGATATCCTGTTGAAAGTGATATACGTAGGTTGAGGACTGGAACCCTTTCCTCTCTTGTCTCTCCATCTCACCTATGTACCTCACTCCACTTAGCGTATTCGAAACCCTTATTATAGACAAAGAAAATGAACACCTCCCCCCTCCCCCTTATTATTATAGACAAAGAAAATGGACACCTCGCCCCCTCCCCCTTATTATTATTATAGACAAAGAAAATGGACACCTCGCCCCCTCCCCCTTATTATTATAGACAAAGAAAATGGACACCTCGCCCCCTCCCCCTTATTATTATAGACAAAGAAAATGGACACCTCCCCCACCTTATTATTATAGACAAAGAAAATGGACGCCTCCCTCCCCCTCCCTTCCTAGACTTTGCTGAATTATTCGACAAAGTAAACACGAAGAAGAAGGGGACGACGCCTTGTGATGACTACAAGGTTCTGCCTTATCTTAAGTACTGGTGATAAGACATTGACAACGAGGTAAGGGAGGATAAGTCCCGAGATAACACGAGAGAGAGAGAACGGAATTTTGAATTACGTATCCCTCTTTACCCCCAGTCGTGTACAGACGAAGCCTGTCGTATTTATGGATAGAGGGGCACAGGGCGAGAGAGATGGGTCAGTGAGTGAAAAAGAGTGAATGAGATAAAGCGAAACGAATCCGTAAATGTAATTTACAAATAGATAAAAAAAGAAATGAATTGATTTGAATAAAAAGCTCTCTTTGGGCTAGGAAAGATATAGAAGAAATCAGGAGTTATCATAATATAGAGACTTGAATTGAACGACCCCATTGATAGGATTGTACTGTTAGGCCAAATAGTGAGTGGTATGAGGAAGAGGAACTTTCACAACGGCACACAGAAAGCTGGCGATGAAGATGTTGAGCGCACACGAGAGATGCAGAGTTTCAATACCACCGCGTCATGTAGGGCATTGGTCTGACAGATGGCAGTAAACAAATGAAGAGAGAAATTCAGAAACTCCTACAAGCAAGATCGAGTGACAGGGCGTGGGGGAAACCATCATAAGCGATCAGGCTGAAAAGAACTCGATCTCTTGAATCTTATGAACAAGGGATCGAGGAACGTGAAGCATAATGTGATGATTTGAAAGCATTCCTGCGAGGCAGAAGAAGAAGAAGAAGAAGAAGAAGAAGGATTAAGTTTGGCCGTAGCATCTGAGAAAGATTATGCGAGGAAGATATGGGTTGGTTGGGAGGTAGGCAAGCACTGTCGCATGAAGTGTGCATTGACGCTTTTTTATCATTTATGGAGAGGACAGAGATGGTAGGACCAAGAGGGAAGAAGACTAGGGAAGGAGTGAAGGATAGAGAAGGAAGGGAAGGCAGACGAGGCGTGACGCCGGTGTGATGAAGGACGAGGTGAAGGAAGAAGGGGAGGGTTTATGTGAAGGCAGGATGTTCAGGTTTCCTGAAGGAGGAGAACCTCACAGTCTGTGGTGGTTTTTGACGTATCCGTACTGAGCGTAGTGCTGGATCTGCCCGTAGGTCGTCATTCACACGGGGGATCCGGGGGGTCATCATTCACACGGGGGTTCCGGGGGTCATTATTCTCACGGGGGTCCGGGGGTCATCATTCACATTCACACGGGGGTTCCGGGGGTCATCATTCACACGGGGGTTCAGGGGGTCATCATTCACACGGGGGTTCTGGGGGTCATCATTCACACGGGGGTTCTGGGGGTCATCATTCACACGGGGGTTCTGGGGGTCATCATTCACACGGGGGTTCAGGGGGTCATCATTCACACGGGAGTTCTGGGGGTCATCATTCACACGGGGGTTCAGGGGGTCATCATTCACACGGGGGTTCTGGGGGTCATCATTCACACGGGGGTCCGGGGTCATCATTCACACGGGGGTCCGGGGGTCATTGTTCATCGCACGGACTCCATGGGTCATTATCATCACACGTTACCCGGCGGTCATCATCACACGGGTCCCCTCAGGTCATTATCACACGGGCCCCCTCAGGTCATCATCACACAGGTCCCCACAGGTCATCATCACACGGGCCCCCTCAGGTCATCACACGGGCCCTGCAAGTCATCACTTGGCTTACACAGCAACACGCAGCTCACTGGTAAGAGGATTTGCACATTCAAATGACCCCATCCATGGTCAGGTAATACAGATTAATGGGGTCTGGTTCTCTCCTACCATGGGAAAATCCTTCTAATTTTTTTTGATGGAGTTTGTTGCAGAATATATGTATATAATTTTTTTAACGTCCAAGACTTATAGAAAAATGCCTTTATATATATATATATTTTTTTTTTTTTTTTTTTTTTTTATACTTTGTCGCTGTCTCCCGCGTTTGCGAGGTAGCGCAAGGAAACAGACGAAAGAAATGGCCCAACCCCCCCCATACACATGTACATACACACGTCCACACACGCAAATATACATACCTACACAGCCTTCCATGGTTTACCCCAGACGCTTCACATGCCTTGATTCAATCCACTGACAGCACGTCAACCCCTGTATACCACATCGCTCCAATTCACTCTATTCCTTGCCCTCCTTTCACCCTCCTGCATGTTCAGGCCCCGATCACACAAAATCCTTTTCACTCCATCTTTCCACCTCCAATTTGGTCTCCCTCTTCTCCTCGTTCCCTCCACCTCCGACACATATATCCTCTTGGTCAATCTTTCCTCACTCATTCTCTCCATGTGCCCAAACCATTTCAAAACACCCTCTTCTGCTCTCTCAACCACGCTCTTTTTATTTCCACACATCTCTCTTACCCTTACGTTGCTTACTCGATCAAACCACCTCACACCACACATTGTCCTCAAACATCTCATTTCCAGCACATCCATCCTCCTGCGCACAACTCTATCCATAGCCCACGCCTCGCAACCATACAACATTGTTGGAACTACTATTCCTTCAAACATACCCATTTTTGCTTTCCGGGATAATGTTCTCGACTTCCACACATTTTTCAAGGCTCCCAAAATTTTCGCCCCCTCCCCCACCCTATGATCCACTTCCGCTTCCATGGTTCCATCCGCTGACAGATCCACTCCCAGATATCTAAAACACTTCACTTCCTCCAGCCTCTCACCATTCAAACTCACCTCCCAATATATATATATATATATGTTGGAAAGGACCACAATTTTGCGCTTAATCATCATTCATAGGCAAGGAAACAAGTTTAAGTTTAGCATATACAGAAAACCCACCAATGTATGCTCATATATCCATTATTACTCGACTCAACATGGAGTTAAATTATCATCATTTCAATCTATGTTCCTTAGGGCATTACGTATTTCAAGTCCAGAGTTTATTGATGATGAGTTTGAGAAGATATATTCTATTGGATCTAAGTTAAAGTACCCTAGGTCTTTCATTGATAAATGCCTTAAGTTAGCAAAGAAATAATTTTATAGAGTTGAGCCCAAACCTCCCATTGACACCAAAAATCTTTTAGTTCTCCTTTTTGATAATAATTTCACTTTACTTGCCATGTGTCTTAAATCCTTTAATGTAAATGTTGCCTGTAGCAACAATAATACTATAAAGAATATCTTAATCAGGTTCACCAGAAAATTCTCTTGGATGCATCTATAAAGTGCCTTGTGGAAATTGTGATAAATTTTATGTTGGTCAGACTGGTAAGTATCTCTCTGCTAGACTTAAGCAACATAAATATAGTATAAGAACGGGACAAGAATCAAATGCCTTATTGGTAAGTTTTCGAGTTTTTGCCAATAAGTATCTTTTCGGACAAAATGATATTTTTATTTTTGTAAATGGTTTGAGGCTTTTTGAAGAAAACTTTCTTTGAATGAATAAATTTCGTCGAATGAAAAGAGAACGAAGATGAGTTTAACATATAGTAATATATATATTTTTCTCTAATATGAAATACATTCCAAAAAATCAATAATGATTGATATTCTTTGATGATATTTACATATAGTTTGAATATAGATTTCCTATTGTAGCATAATAATAAGTTTGAGATAGAAACCCATAACATCGTACTTTATGTAAGAATGAAATAGAACAAATAGTTTAGTTTATGCTTGTGGTCTGGGGGGGGGGGGTGGAGGATGCCTCCACCGAGAGGCGGGTGGCGGCGTTGCCAGTTAGTGCGAGGTGATATTTTCATGCATTTTAAAGAGGTAGACACAGGCCAGACTGGTGTATTGGGGTGTGTCCGTATATTTCTAGAACGCTTATCATTCCTCTTTAAGTTTGTTAATTTTGTGGTGGAATATGTATATTGATTAGTTTGATGGTACCATTTTTTTTTCTGGATCGTTGCGTAACGGTATGTACGTCATCGTCTTCCCCCCTACTATGATTGGTTGATGATGATTACGTACGTCATCGTCTTCCACCCCTTATGATTGGTTGATGATGATTGAAGTCTTGGGGGCTGTTGATTGTTAGGATCATTAAGAACGTCACTGTCATCCAGTAGTCAAGGTGCTAATAAGGTCAGTGAGGTCATATATGACCCAGATCGGTTGGGTGAATTGGGCTTTAGGTCTCGTTTTTTTGGAGGGATCATTAAAGTTGGCAGTGAAAAACTATGTGTCCATTATTTGAAAAACCCTGAATATTTTCCCCAAGTGTTCAGTTTTTTTTAAGACAACATACGTTTTTATTATGTATATGGCCCAGTACCATCATCTTTCAGGGCAATGCTTAATGTATGTGTACTGCGTACTTCTCTTCATACAGGTATAACTATGATATTTCAGCGTTGTCTGCCGTTTTCTTTATGACCTGAACCACAAAGGCGAGATTTTTTTCTTTTTTTTTTTTTGGCTGTGTTGGTTCCCTGGGATGGAGGTAGGTAGATGGTCGGCATCTGTATGTTGCAGGTGGTGCGCCGGGCAGGTGGTGGTGATGTGGGCTTTTGGATGAGATTGGGCAGAGAGAGAGAGAGAGAGAGAGAGAGAGAGAGAGAGAGAGAGAGAGAGAGAGAGAGAGAGAGATTAATCGTTTACAGTCTTGCAGAAAATTTCTAGAATTACGGTTGAATTTGCGCTTCAGTTAAAAAGAAAATGGGTCAGAGGGTTGTTTACTGCTCCTTCCAATGATTGTTAACGGTGTTAGATACGTTGTTCCACATCCGGTGGTTTAGCTAACCTGCACCTGTGTATATACGAGAGTGTGTGATAAGAGATTAGTCATGTGAACGTGTGTGTGTGTGTGTGTGTGTGTGTGTGTGTGTGTGTGTGTGTGTGATTACTGTTTGGGTGTTAGTGGGAGAGAATTTTACACTTGTCTTTGTCCCGTCTCTCTATATACGTACCATGTCTTTACTCACACACACACACACACACACACACACACCAGCCTGATGTAGGTACCCAATTATCGACCGGTCTCGAGGATGGACACCTGGGTTGGGCGTTGGCCGCTTGCTACGCCCAGCATTCGAAACCATGTGGGTTCGACCGACCCCAGGCTGGCCCGTGTTGACTCATGGTCGGTAATACCAAACCACTACGTATGTGTGTGTGTGTGTGTGTGTGTGTGTGTGCTTGGAGTACGTATGATTGTTGTGTATACCGTATGAATTGGGCCTGACCGTGTGAGAGAAAACGTTGCGGGTGCGTAACTATCTCGCGAATTCGGGCCAGCTTGGCGGTGCTGCTTGAGTACGTGTGAACAGCGTTACCAGATGATGGAGGTTGTGGGAGTGTCTGTTGGACGTCTGGTTTACACGCCTCTCTCCAGCTCGGGAGCCTTACAGCGCCGACAGAACGTGAGCGTGTTGAAGGGTATTTCAGTATGACGTCATTCACTGTGTTGAGAGAGGTGATAGTAAGGATTTATGATATATATGTATATATGTATATATATTTTTTTTTTTTTTTTTTTTTTATACTTTGTCGCTGTCTCCTGCGTTTGCGAGGTAGCGCAAGGAAACAGACGAAAGAAATGGCCCAACCCCCCCCCCATACACATGTACATACACACGTCCACACACGCAAATATACATACCTACACAGCTTTCCATGGTTTACCCCGGACGCTTCACATGCCTTGATTCAATCCACTGACAGCACGTCAACCCCTGTATACCACATCGCTCCAATTCACTCTATTCCTTGCCCTCCTTTCACCCTCCTGCATGTTCAGGCCCCGATCACACAAAATCCTTTTCACTCCATCTTTCCACCTCCAATTTGGTCTCCCTCTTCTCCTCGTTCCCTCCACCTCCGACACATATATCCTCTTGGTCAATCTTTCCTCACTCATTCTCTCCATGTGCCCAAACCATTTCAAAACACCCTCTTCTGCTCTCTCAACCACGCTCTTTTTATTTCCACACATCTCTCTTACCCTTACGTTACTTACTCGATCAAACCACCTCACACCACACATTGTCCTCAAACATCTCATTTCCAGCACATCCATCCCACTATTTTCCCCCTTGCGCACAACTTATCCATAGCCCCCACGCCTCGCAACCATACAACATTGTTGGAACCACTATTCCTTCAAACATACCCATTTTTGCTTTCGGGATAATGTTCTCGACTTCCACACATTTTTCAAGGCTCCCAAAATTTTCGCCCCCTCCCCCACCCTATGATCCACTTCCGCTTCCATGGTTCCATCAGCTGACAAATCCACTCCCAGATATCTAAAACACTTCACTTCCTCCAAGCCTCTCACCATTCAAACTCCACCTCCCAATATATATATATAATATATATATATATATGTTGGAAAGTGAACCTCAATTTGCGCTTAATCATCATTCATAGGCAAGGAAACAAGTTTTAAGTTTAGCATATACAGAAAACCCACCAATGTATGCTCATATATCCATTATTACTCGACTCAACATGGAGTTAATTATCATCATTTCAATCTATGTTCCTTAGGGCATTACGTATTTCAAGTCCAGAGTTTATTGATGATGAGTTTGAGAAGATATATTCTATTGGATCTAAGTTAAAGTACCCTAGGTCTTTCATTGATAAATGCCTTAAGTTAGCAAGAAATAATTTTATAGAGTTGAGCCCAAACCTCCCATTGACACCAAAAATCTTTTAGTTCTCCTTTTTGATAATAATTTCACTTTACTTGCCTTGGTGTCTTAATCCTTTAATGTAAATGTTGCCTGTAGCAACAATAATACTATAAAGAATATCTTAATCAGGTTCACCAGAAAATTCTCTTGGATGCATCTATAAAGTGCCTTGTGGAAATTGTGATAAATTTTATGTTGGTCAGACTGGTAAGTATCTCTCTGCTAGACTTAAGCAACATAAATATAGTATAAGAACGGGACAAGAATCAAATGCCTTATTGGTAAGTTTTCGAGTTTTGCCAATAAGTATCTTTTAGGACAAAATGATATTTTTATTTTTGTAAATGGTTTGAGGCTTTTTGAAGAAAACTTTCTTTGAATGAATAAATTTCGTCGAATGAAAAGAGAACGAAGATGAGTTTAACATATAGTAATATATATATTTTTCTCTAATATGAATACATTTCCAAAAAATCAATAATGATTGATATTCTTTGATGATATTTACATATAGTTTGAATAATAGATTTCTATTGTAGCATAATAATAAGTTTGAGATAGAAACCCATAACATCGTACTTTATGTAAGAATGAAATGAACAAATAGTTTAGTTTATGCTTGTGGTCTGGGGGGGGGGGGTGGAGGATGCCTCCACCGAGAGGCGGGTGGCGGCGTTGCCGTTGTGCGAGGTGATATTTTCATGCATTTTAAAGAGGTAGACACAGGCCAGACTGGTGTATTGGGGTGTGTCCGTATATTCTAGAACGCTTATCATTCCTCTTTAAGTTTGTTAATTTTGTGGTGGAATATGTATATTGATTAGTTTGATGGATACCTTTTTTTTTTCTGATCGTTGCGTAAGGTATGTTACGTCTCGTCTTCCCCCCTACTATGATTGGTTGATGATGATTACGTACGTCATCGTCTTCCACCCCTTATGATTGGTTGATGATGATTGAAGTCTTGGGGCTGTTGATTGTTAGGATCATTAAGAACGTCACTGTCATCCAGTAGTCAAGGTGCTAATAAGGTCAGTGAGGTCATATATGACCCAGATCGGTTGGGTGAATTGGGCTTTAGGTCTCGTTTTTTTGGAGGGATCATTAAAGTTGGCAGTGAAAAAACTATGTGTCCATTATTTGAAAAACCTGAATATTTTCCCCAAGTGTTCAGTTTTTTTTAAGACAACATACGTTTTTATTATGTATATGGCCCAGTACCATCATCTTTCAGGGCAATGCTTAGTTGGATGTGTACTGGTACATCTCTTCATACAGGTATAACTATGATATTTCAGCGTTGTCTGCGTTTTCTTTATGACCTGAACCACAAAGGCGAGATTTTTTTCTTTTTTTTTTTTTGGCTGTGTTGGTTCCCTGGGATGGAGGTAGGTAGATGGTCGGCATCTGTATGTTGCAGGTGGTGCGCCGGCAGGTGGTGGTGATGTGGGCTTTTGGATGAGATTGGGCAGAGAGAGAGAGAGAGATGAGAGAGAGAGAGAGAGAGAGAGAGAGATGAGAGAGAGAGAGAGAGAGAGAGAGATTAATCGGTTTACAGTTTTCTTGGCAGATAAATTCTTGAATTTCGGTTTTGAATTGCGCGTCAGTTAAAAAGAAAATGGGTCAGAGGGTTGTTTAGTGTTCCTTCCAATGATTGTTAACGGTGTTGATTACGTTTGTTCCTCATCGGTGGTTTAGCTACCTGCACCTGTGTATATACGAGAGTGTGTGATTCAGAGATAGTCATGTGATCGTGTGGAGTGTGTGTGTGTGTGTAGTGTGTGTGTGTGTGTGTGTGTGTGTGTGTGATTACTGTTTGGGTGTTAGTGGGAGAGAATTTTACACTTGTCTTTGTCCCGTCTCTCTATATACGTACCATGTCTTACTCACACACACACACCACACACACACACACACACACCAGCTGATGTAGGTACCCAATTATCGACCGGTCTCGGAGGATGGCACCTGGGTTGGGAGTTTGGCCGCTTGCTACGCCAGCATTCGAAACATGTGACGGTTCAGACCGACCCCAGGCTGGCCCGTGTTGACTCATGGTCGGTAATACCAAACCACTACGTTTGTGTGTGTGTGTGAGTGTGTGTGTGTGTGCTTGGAGTACGTATGATTGTTGTGTATACCGTTATGAATTGGGCCTGACCGTGTGAGAGAAAACGTTGCGGATTGTGTGCCGTATCATCTCGCGAATTTCGGGGCAGCTTGCGGTTGCTGCTTGAGTAGTGTGAGTAGGCGTTTCCAGATATGGAGGTTGTGGAGTGTATGTTGTCGTCTGTTCTTACACGCTCTCTCCAGCTCGGGAGCTTACAGCGCCGACAGAACGTGAGCGTGTTGAAGGTAATTTCAGTATGACGTCATTCACTGTGTTGAGAGAGGTGATAGTAAGGATTTATGATATATCTGTATTATGTTATATATATTTTTTTTTTTTTTTTTTTTTTTATACTTTGTCGCTGTCTCCGCGTTTGCGAGGTAGCGCAAGGAAACAGACGAAAGAAATGGCCCAACCCCCCCCCCATACACATGTACATACACACGTCCACACACGCAAATATACATACCTACACAGCCTTCCATGGTTTACCCCAGACGCTTCACATGCCTTGATTCAATCCACTGACAGCCACGTCTATACCCTGTATACCACATCGCTCCAATTCACTCTATTCCTTGCCTCCTTTCACCCTCCTGCATGTTCAGGCCCCGATCACACAAAATCCTTTTCACTCCATCTTTCCACCTCCAATTTGGTCTCCCTCTTCTCCTCGTTCCCTCCACCTCCGACACATATATCCTCTTGGTCAATCTTTCCTCACTCATTCTCTCCATGTGCCCAACCATTTCAAAACACCCTCTTCTGCTCTCTCAACCACGCTCTTTTTATTTCCACACATCTCTCTTACCCTTACGTTACTTACTCGATCAAACCACCTCACACCACACATTGTCCTCAAACATCTCATTTCCAGCACATCCATCCTCCTGCGCACAACTCTATCCATAGCCCACGCCTCGCAACCATACAACATTGTTGGAACCACTATTCCTTCAAACATACCCATTTTTGCTTTCCGGGATAATGTTCTCGACTTCCACACATTTTTCAAGGCTCCCAAAATTTTCGCCCCCTCCCCCACCCTATGATCCACTTCCGCTTCCATGGTTCCATCAGCTGACAAATCCACTCCCAGATATCTAAAACACTTCACTTCCTCCAGTATATATATATATATTATATATATATAATATATATATATATATATATATATATTATATATATATATATATATATATATATATATATATATATATATATGTGTTGTGTGTGTGTGTGGTGTGTGTGTGTGTGTGTATTCTTTCTTTCATACTATTCGCCATTTCCCGTGTTAGCGAGGTAGCGTTAAGAACAGAGGACTGGGCCTTTGAGGGAATATCCTCACCTGGCCCCCTTCTCTGTTCCTTCTTTTGGAAAATTAGAAAAAAAAAAAAAGAGAGGGGAGGATTTCCAGCCCCCCCGCTCCCTCCCCTTTTAGTCGCCTGGATAAGGATGAGCAGTTAGGTTGACTGTGGATCGACAGCCACGACAGGGGATACGAACCGATGCGGGGCTCGACTCCTGGCGACCTACTCATCTGAGTCCTCGCTGGTCGGTAGCGCCAACCGCTACACCACGAAGGTGGTAGTCAGGTAGGACTGGTTGTGAGGGGTTAGGTTGTGGTTATAAAGGTTTGTCATGTTTTTATTTACATATGGTATTATGATGTGTGTGTGTGTGTGTGTGTGTGTGTGTGTGTGTGTGTGTGTACGGTAGAGGGGTCGTGGACTTGTGTGTCTGTTTGACGCTTTTGAGTACGACCTGTACGATCCTCGGTGGTACGACTCGACCTCGAAGTTTTACTCCTCTTGAGCGCAACTTTACGACCCCTGAGCGCAGCGTTACAACAATTGAGGTTGAAGTTACGACCCCCTGAGCAGGGATGTACGACTCGACCAAGGACGTTACGACTTCGGAGCGCAATGTTTACGAGAGGGAGCACGACGTTACGACCATTGAGCTCAACATTACGTCGCTACGCGTCTCGACCACGACGTTACGACACTTGAGCACGACGGCACGATCCTTGAGCACAACGTTACGACGCTACATGACTCGACCACGAGGTTACGACACGAGCACGACGGTGCGACTCTACCACGACGTTACAACCATTAAGCGCGACGGTACGACCCTAAAACACAAGGTCACGACCCTTGAATACGACAGTCTACCCACTTTGACCTGACTCTTAACAGGTTCATGTCATAAGGGTCGTTCCGTTGTGTTTAAGGGTCGTAGCATCTCGCTCAATGGTCGTAACTTCGTGGTCGAGTCATGTTGCGTCGTAAAAGTCGTGTTCAAGGGTCATGCTACAGGAATGCAGGCCAGGAGTGTGGTACAGAGGTGTGACAATAGATCTGTTGGCTACTATGGTGGTGGTGGTGGTTGGGAGGTCATGTTTACTACGTGGTGGTGGTGGTGGTTGGGAGGTCATGTTTATTACGTGGTGGTGGTGGTGGTTGGGAGGTCATGTTTACTACGTGGTGGTGGTGGTGGTTGGGAGGTCATGTTTACTACGTGGTGGTGGTGGTGGTTGGGAGGTCATGTTTACTACGTGGTAGTAGTGGTGGTGGTGGTTGGGAGGTCATGTTTACTACGTGGTGGTGGTGGTGGTTGGGAGGTCATGTTTACTACGTGGTGGTGGTGGTTGGGAGGTCATGTTTACTACGTGGTGGTGGTGGTGGTTGGGAGGTCATGTTTACTACGTGGTGGTGGTGGTTGGGAGGTCATGTTTACTACGTGGTGGTGGTGGTTGGGAGGTCATGTTTACTACGTGGTGGTGGTGGTTGGGAGGTCATGTTTACTACGTGGTGGTGGTGGTGGTTGGGAGGTCATGTTTACTACGTGGTGGTGGTTGGGAGGTCATGTTTACTACGTGCTGGTTGGGGGCTAGGAGGTCATGTTTACTACGTGGTGGTGGTGGTTGGGAGGTCATGTTTACTACGTGGTGGTGGTGGTGGTGGTGGTTGGGAGGTCATGTTTACTACGTGGTGGTGGTGGTGGTGGTGGTGGTGGTGGTGGTTGGGAGGTCATGTTTACTACGTGGTGGTGGTGGTGGTGGTGGTGGTGGTGGTGGTGGTGGTGGTTGGGAGGTCATGTTTACTACGTGGTGGTGGTGGTGGTGGTGGTGGTTGGGAGGTCATGTTTACTACGTGGTGGTGGTGGTTGGGAGGTCATGTTTACTACGTGGTGGTGGTGGTGGTTGGGAGGTCATGTTTACTACGTGGTGGTGGTGGTGGTGGTGGTGGTTGGGAGGTCATGTTTACTACGTGGTGGTGGTTGGGAGGTCATGTTTACTACGTGGTGGTGGTGGTTGGGAGGTCATGTTTACTACGTGGTGGTGGTGGTTGGGAGGTCATGTTTACTACGTGGTGGTGGTGGTTGGGAGGTCATGTTTACTACGTGGTGGTGGTTGGGAGGTCATGTTTACTACGTGGTGGTGGTGGTTGGGAGGTCATGTTTACTACGTGGTGGTGGTGGTGGTGGTGGTGGTGGTGGTGGTGGTGGTTGGGAGGTCATGTTTACTACGTGGTGGTGGTGGTTGGGAGGTCATGTTTACTACGTGGTGGTGGTGGTGGTTGGGAGGTCATGTTTACTACGTGGTGGTGGTTGGGAGGTCATGTTTACTACGTGGTGGTGGTGGTGGTTGGGAGGTCATGTTTACTACGTGGTGGTGGTGGTGGTTGGGAGGTCATGTTTACTACGTGGTGGTGGTGGTTGGGAGGTCATGTTTACTACGTGGTGGTGGTGGTGGTGGTGGTTGGGAGGTCATGTTTACTACGTGGTGGTGGTGGTGGTTGGGAGGTCATGTTTACTACGTGGTGGTGGTTGGGAGGTCATGTTTACTACGTGGTGGTGGTGGTGGTTGGGAGGTCATGTTTACTACGTGGTGGTGGTGGTGGTTGGGAGGTCATGTTTACTACGTGGTGGTGGTGGTTGGGAGGTCATGTTTACTACGTGGTGGTGGTTGGGAGGTCATGTTTACTACGTGGTGGTGGTGGTGGTGGTGGTGGTTGGGAGGTCATGTTTACTACGTGGTGGTGGTTGGGAGGTCATGTTTACTACGTGGTGGTGGTGGTTGGGAGGTCATGTTTACTACGTGGTGGTGGTTGGGAGGTCATGTTTACTACGTGGTGGTGGTTGGGAGGTCATGTTTACTACGTGGTGGTGGTGGTTGGGAGGTCATGTTTACTACGTGGTGGTGGTTGGGAGGTCATGTTTACTACGTGGTGGTGGTTGGGAGGTCATGTTTACTACGTGGTGGTGGTGGTGGTTGGGAGGTCATGTTTACTACGTGGTGGTGGTTGGGAGGTCATGTTTACTACGTGGTGGTGGTTGGGAGGTCATGTTTACTACGTGGTGGTGGTGGTGGTTGGGAGGTCATGTTTACTACGTGGTGGTGGTGGTGGTGGTGGTGGTTGGGAGGTCATGTTTACTACGTGGTGGTGGTGGTGGTTGGGAGGTCATGTTTACTACGTGGTGGTGGTGGTGGTGGTGGTGGTTGGGAGGTCATGTTTACTACGTGGTGGTGGTGGTGGTTGGGAGGTCATGTTTACTACGTGGTGGTGGTGGTGGTTGGGAGGTCATGTTTACTACGTGGTGGTGGTGGTTGGGAGGTCATGTTTACTACGTGGTGGTGGTTGGGAGGTCATGTTTACTACGTGGTGGTGGTGGTGGTTGGGAGGTCATGTTTACTACGTGGTGGTGGTTGGGAGGTCATGTTTACTACGTGGTGGTGGTGGTGGTGGTGGTTGGGAGGTCATGTTTACTACGTGGTGGTGGTTGGGAGGTCATGTTTACTACGTGGTGGTGGTGGTGGTTGGGAGGTCATGTTTACTACGTGGTGGTGGTTGGGAGGTCATGTTTACTACGTGGTGGTGGTTGGGAGGTCATGTTTACTACGTGGTGGTGGTTGGGAGGTCATGTTTACTACGTGGTGGTGGTTGGGAGGTCATGTTTACTACGTGGTGGTGGTTGGGAGGTCATGTTTACTACGTGGTGGTGGTTGGGAGGTCATGTTTACTACGTGGTGGTGGTTGGGAGGTCATGTTTACTACGTGGTGGTGGTGGTGGTGGTTGGGAGGTCATGTTTACTACGTGGTGGTGGTGGTTGGGAGGTCATGTTTACTACGTGGTGGTGGTGGTGGTTGGGAGGTCATGTTTACTACGTGGTGGTGGTTGGGAGGTCATGTTTACTACGTGGTGGTGGTTGGGAGGTCATGTTTACTACGTGGTGGTGGTTGGGAGGTCATGTTTACTACGTGGTGGTGGTGGTTGGGAGGTCATGTTTACTACGTGGTGGTGGTGGTGGTTGGGAGGTCATGTTTACTACGTGGTGGTGGTGGTGGTTGGGAGGTCATGTTTACTACGTGGTGGTGGTGGTTGGGAGGTCATGTTTACTACGTGGTGGTGGTGGTGGTTGGGAGGTCATGTTTACTACGTGGTGGTGGTGGTGGTTGGGAGGTCATGTTTACTACGTGGTGGTGGTTGGGAGGTCATGTTTACTACGTGGTGGTGGTTGGGAGGTCATGTTTACTACGTGGTGGTGGTTGGGAGGTCATGTTTACTACGTGGTGGTGGTGGTGGTTGGGAGGTCATGTTTACTACGTGGTGGTGGTGGTGGTGGTTGGGAGGTCATGTTTACTACGTGGTGGTGGTTGGGAGGTCATGTTTACTACGTGGTGGTGGTGGTGGTGGTTGGGAGGTTTCCTGTTCCTTGGTTTTTCTCTTAAAATATCACCCGTCCTTGATATTTTTCTTTTCCTTAATATTGTCTAGTAATTCTCGTGTTATCTGCCAGTTTTCCGTGTCTTATCGCCAGGTTAATTTGCTAGATCCGTGTATGAGCGGGAGACGGAGATCTGGTGATAAGGGTTAATGGTGGTGTGTACGGAGATGGTCAGGTCAGATATGGCTGGTGATCGATCGATCGTGGGAGTCCTGGATCTTGTGTTGGTTGTTCTCTCTCTCTCTCTCTCTCTCTCTCTCTCTCTCTCTCTCTCTCTCTCTGCACAAAACCGTGTTGAGAAGGAGGGAGAGGATCATATGATATCCCCCCCAAAAAAAAATATAGGCTAGGCTAGATTTCTTTTTCCACCCTAACCTAGCTTAACCAAATCTAACCTAACCTGGATATAAGTTTAGGAGTTTACGGGTGAGTCCTTGGTTGATCCTTTGCAAAACAAGCGGTGAGTGGTACGCGCTACCTTCGCCTTAGCCAAATGTCGTCATAGATACTGTCTTTTTTCTCTATCCCTTCGCGAGTGCATTGACTTACCCTTCTGTACGTACGCCTGTTGCCTTTGTTCCCTTAGCCACTCCATCACCATCTTCCTCCGTTCCCTCCTGTTTACTAACTCTTCCTTCCCACTTGTTTTTCCCTCTCCGCCTCCCTCCCTCGCGCCCTTCATTCTCTCCACAGTCTTTCAGGAACCCTCTACTTCACCTCCCCTCTGTGTGTCCACTGCATTGCTTCTGTCCTCTTATCTTTTTTCCGTTTATTCTCGTTCTCCCTCGCCATCTTCCTCCTCCCATCCACAGTCTTTGCCTGCACGTCCCCTCTGGCTTATGTCTTGTGGGCATGACCCAGGTGTTCTGAGCAGGTCTGTCTCGAACAGGTCATCTTTTGACAGGTCGGTCTCTCTCTCTCTCTCTCTCTCTCTCTCTCTCTCTCTCTCTCTCTCTCTCTCTCTCTCTCTCTCTCTCTATCTATCTATCTCTTATCTATCTATCTATCTATCTATCTATCTCATCGTATCTAACTCTAAAGTTCCTAATAATAATCTCCTCCCTGCAGGCCATACTCCTCAGTACTTACCCTCGCGGGATTCGAACTCGAGTAGCCTAGTGACTGAGCCTATTATTGCCTGACGGGGCAAGGATCTCTCTCTCTCTCTCTCTCTCTCTCTCTCTCTCTCTCTCTCTCTCTCTCTCTCTCTCTCTCTCTCTCTCTCGCCATCAATGTGTGGATAACCTCGCCATCGGACCCTTGATTGTAAACATCTAATCCACAATCAGTAACTCACCCATGGTGAAAGTTCGGTGACTCACACACGTGACTCGTATTCAGAGTCATACCACCGACAAAGGTAATATTGGTTTTGTAAGAAAGTAATAAATTATCGTCATTACCCACACGACTGACTGGAACCTGCTGCGTTTCGTATGTTTTCCAAAAGGCGTCACTGTGGTGGAGTCACCGGCGCGCGCAACCGTCTCCGTCGCCTTTTGAAATCGCAGGACCTCGCCTACAAAGCTCTCTGGAGGCCAGGGGTGTTTAGTGTCTCCCAAATGTTTATACTTATATACGCGAAAAAATATAATAGAAAGAATTACTTTTGCTTCGAAAGTAATAGGGAGTTCATAGGGAAATTTCCACAGGCTTCAACTTTCGTGTTAAATTTACATAACATGAGGTGCTTGTAAACTACAAAAATTTTATACAAAGTTTTAGAATTATTATCATTTTTTTCCTCCTAGACTGGAATTGTGGTTTTGAAACTATTGGCCGGAAAATATTCCATAAATTGTGGAGACCCGACTGTTCAGAGTTTTATGAAATATTCATATCTCAACTATAAGTTCATCCCACCCCCACCCCCGTCCCGGTGAATTAAAACTGGTGTTGACCTCTCCGTCAGGGACGAGTTGCGTAAAATGGTAGTTTGGATTCAGGGGTGGACGTGCTGACAAGACAAGTTTTGGATGGAAGGTGGAGTGAGTCTGTCTGTCTGTCTGTCTGTCTTGGAGTCTCATTGTTTTCATGGCGTCAGGGCTACACCATGATTGCTTCGTGGGTGTTGTCCCCAAAACTCAGGGCCAGAGTCTGGCACGGTTTGGTCGTGTTTGTGGCGGCAGAGGTGGGAGGGGGGGGGGGAGCACATTTTGGTCGCTTCAGGATGACAAGTCTGGTCGTGTCCCTATTGTTAGGGCCACAGTTTTGGTCTTACTCCTATGGCTAGGGCCACAGCTTGGTCGTATCCCTAGTGTTAATGGCCACAGCTTGGTCATTTCTCTAGTTTCAGGGCCAGAACTTGGTTTTGGCCTTGGTGTCAGCGCAGCTTCTTTGTCGTATTCCAAGCGTCAGGGGACACAGCTTGGTCGTATCACTAATGTAAGGGCCACATATTAGTCGTATCCAAAGTGTTAGGGCCACAGCTTGGCCGTATCTCTGGTGTTAGGGCCACTGCTTGGTCGTATCACTAGTGTTGGGGCCAATACTTGGTCGTGTTCTAGTGTTAGGGCCACAGCTTTTTCATATCATCATTAAGGCCACAGCTTGGTCGTATTCCTTGTGTTAGGGCTACAACTTGGTCGTTTTTTGATGTTAGGGCCACAGTTTGGTCGTATCCATAGTGTAAGGGCCACAGCTTGGTCGTATCCCTAGTGGTAGGGCCACAGCTTGGTCGTATCTCTAGTGGTAGGGCCACAGCTTGGTCGTATCTCTAGTGTTAGGGCCACAACGTGGGTGTATCCCGTGTTAGGGCCACAGCTTGGTCGTATCCCTAGTGTTAGGGCCACAGCTTGGTCGTGCTCCTGGTGGTAGGGCCACAGCTTAGTCGTATCCCTAGTTTTAGGGCCACAACTTCCTCATTTGTGTAGTTTCAAAACCACAGCTTTTTTCTTTTTTCATATTTTCCGGGGCCACAACTTGTCCATTAGCGTAGTAGTGGATACGTGGCAATTATTTTCTTCCCCGCTAAACCCTTAAATCATTTCCGTGATGATCATCATCTCTACTTCCTGTTCATCTTCGTCTTCACTCCTCGTCCGTTATCAGTCCTCTCCTGTCGCCCAACCCCTGGTTATGCCACTCTTTCTCTCATTTCGTTTCTTGTCCTACACATTTCCTCCTCCTGCTTCCTCCCTGGTTCTTCCTGTGGCCGTGACTGCGTCGGTCCGTGTCAGCCACATGGCCGTCATTAAGGAGAGGTGGCCTCGCTCGCTCCTCCTCCTCCTCCTTGTTTATCTCATTGACTGCGTTGTCGAATATTTTTTGTTTGTTTCCATTAGATTTCAGGTGGTTTCAACACAATTGGTTGTGCCATTTCTTGAATCTTTGGTGATGACGTCATGCATCCTAGGTGATTAAGCAGTCTCATGAAGTACAAAGAAGTGATAATAAAGAAAACATTATTATCAGAACCAGTGACAGAGTTATTAAATGCTACAGAAGGTTTTCGATTTTCAATGGTGTTTTGTCCATTTTTTTTTTTTTTACGTTTTCTAATTATAAACAGGCATTTTGGCGGGCTTCGTGATACAGTTAGTGGTAGGTAAGTGGAGCACTGTTAATGGTGCTGTATATGGCTGTAAGTCCGTCTAAGGGTGCTATAACGATCAACAAATCTTTTCGTACGAGTCTATGATCCACTGCCGCCCTTCGCTCTTTGGTCGGCCAAGGTTGACAGTGTGTCGGTGAGGGCGGGGCGGGTCTGGGCTGCTGAGCAGCCGCTCCCGTCTCCTGCACTTGGTACGTTTTTCTTTATGTAATCATTCCTTTCTCTTTCACATACCTCGCGTGAGTTATGTTTAATACATTTCATCTTAATTTTCGTTGTTTTCTGGTACAAGGTTCTACGTAACTATTTTATTGTTCGGTCATTTGCTTCTTCCAGGTTTTCGTAAAATCTTTTCTTTCCTATAGTTTTATTTTTGACCTCGTCATTTCGAAGTGGCAGGACTTTTTCCCTTTAACTGTACATGTTTGTGGCGTGCATCTTAATGAGTGTATGAGCCTCAGGTTAGAAGCGGTGTGGTATACAGGGGTTGACGTGCTGTCAGTGGATTGAATCAAGGCATGTGAAGCGCCCGGGGTAAACCATGGAAAGCTGTGTAGGTATGTATATTTGCGTGTGTGGGCGTGTGTATGTACATGTGTATGGGGGGGGTTGGGCCATTTCTTTCGCCTGTTTCCTTGCGCTACCTCGCAACCGCGGGAGACAGCGACGAGGTATAAAAAAAAAAAAATATATATATATATATATATATATATATATATATATATATATATATATATATATATATATATATATATATATATCTGGGATGGGGGGTTTAAGTTATAACCTGCTGATCATGACGAAGCGAGAATTGAACTCCAGCCAGACACGCCCTTTAAGCACGGAGTCGTGGGTATGATGGCTTTGGTTTTGACCTAAACTCGTCGGGGTCGCGTCGAAGCCCAGGGTCGTCATACCAGAGGGTCGTGTCGTTAACGATCTAACTTAACGAGAAATCAGATAATCAAATTCGTGAAACACATACAACACTTAATTAACAGCAGTACCCTAAAGCTGTTTTTAAGAATGACACGAGTTTTTCTTTGTTTTAGAATCGCAAGGCAAGCCAAGAGGGTGAATCAGTCCAGTATATGTATATGACATTCTCATAAAAGTTATTCATATAGAGTGAATGTTTGAATGGCATCCCAGATAGACTAGATCATGCGATCATGTATTTCTATGAGTCCATGGGGAAAATGAAACACGATAAGTTCCCAAGTGCACTTTCGTGTAATAATCACATCATCAGGGGAGACACAAGAGTTCTAGAAATATAAGTCAGTTGATATACATCGAAGAGACGAAGTTAGGACGCCATTTGGTAAACATGTGATTGTCCAAAACATACAACGAGCGTTCATAAACTTATTTTACAAATTTTATCCACAATAAATTTATCTAATTTGTATAGACCACTAATATTAAGATTATGATTCTTTCGTGTATTTAATAATGGAAGATTCAATGATATTTCTCTTGGTAATAGAGTTGATATATATATATATATATATATATATATATATATATATATATATATATATATATATATATATATATATATATACATATATATATATATATATATATATATATATATTTTTTTTTTTTTTTTTTTTTTCATACTATTCGCTATTTCCCCGCGATAGCGAGGTAGCGTTAAGAACAGAGGACTGGGCCTTTGAGGGAATATCCTCACCTGGACCTCTTCTCTGTTCCTTCTTTTGGAAAATTAAAAAAAAAAAAAAACGAGAGGGGAGGATTTCCAGCCCCCCGCTCCCTTCCCTTTTAGTCGCCTTCTACGACACGCAGGGAATACGTGGAAAGTATTCTTTCTCCCCTATCCCCAGGGAAATATATATATATATATATATATATATATATATATATATATATATATATATATATATGTTAACGAAGGTGTTAACGGATTTTACGGTTGATGGATGGAGTGGTTTGGCAGGAACTACCTTAAATGACCCTGGCAGTTGATTAGGCCTGAAGCCCAGCCACTACATTATGTAATGACGTGTAATATGGATTGTCCAAATAACTCTTAACTCCAGCAGCATGTAGACACAAGCGCTATTTAGACGTTATTTTAATCGACGTTATGAGAGCACAGTGTTAACGACGGAGGACTTTCCAAACGCCAGCCATTTTAGTGGCGAGAGAAATACTGGTGCCAGAAAGTCAAGGTGAGTTGACTTCTCACTCGACAGACACGTTTTAAAGTTTTTTTTTTTATGTATGTCCGCACAAACCCAGCGCTGTATAGACCCGAGGCTAACTTCGATGTGGCGGCATGTCTCTCTCTCTCTCTCTCTCTCTCTCTCTCTCTCTCTCTCTCTCTCTCTCTCTCTCTCTCTCTCTCTCTCTCTCTGGGATATGAAAGGTCCGAATGAATTGTGGGGGAAAAGCCGGTAGTTTTTATGTATCCAGGGTTAACAGTTTTGAAATGTTAGATTGTGGCCTGAAAAGAAGCTCTTGCGACCACTTATATATATATATATATATATATATATATATATATATATATATATATATATATATATATATATATATATATAGTGACCACTTCTACGTACGTAATACCACCAGTTAGTTCGTGGCGTCGTTGTGTGGTGTCCTGGTTGCACCGTCTGTGTCACTTTTCTAAAGTCTCTTTCGCAGACACCGCTACAGAGAGCGGACGGACGACACCTCTGCTATAACGTTTAACCTAACTACAGCGGCCACCCAAAGTGCTGGACGTGTTGCCAACACGTCATGTCCCCCCTCACAGAGCGTCGGTAATGGGACGACCCAAAGGCAGTTGGTAAATGATTACCATGACTACGAAACAGGGAAGAGAAAAACGAGTGTATGAAAAAAAGAAGAGTTGAAAATTGCAAATGTATTTGTTAATGGAACACCAGGGTAATTAGAGAGTGTGTTGGGGTGGGGAGCTCACGTCTTCGTGAAGGAATTTGGGAGCTATAGCGGACGATAAGACGATTGGATGATTGTTATCAGTGAAGAAGTAAGAAAGGTAGAAATTTGATATTGTCTTTTGGTCATTTACTGCAGCGTATTATTATGACAGGATATACGAGTGTTACTTGGGGAAGGGGGGAAGGAGGGGAATATTTGAGAAATACGAGTGTTACTTGAGGAGGGAGAGGAATACTGGAGAAAGTTTTATTGTATGGGGGGAGGAGAGGGTTTAGTATAGGGAGGGGGTGGAGGTGGTTGAGGTTGAGTGTTGCACGGATGGGAGGTCTGGTGGAGAGGGCCAGCAGGGTTCAGGGATGGCAGTGACCTTAATCCCTGGGCCCTAAATCTTAAACAGCCCTCACCACCCTTCCCTCTCCCACCACCCCTTCCCTCTCCCACCACCCTTCCCTCTCCCACCACCCCTTCCCTCTCCCACCACCCTTCCCTCTCCCACCACCACCACCCCTCCCTCGACCTGTGTTTCCTGTATGCTCTCCACACTCTCCCTTCACTCTCACTCCACTCGCATTGCCCTCTCAGTTCAATCCCTCACTCCCCTTTCCCATGCCCTCCTCCTCCTCCATTTATCTCTTATCCTTTTTATAATGTACCCTTCCTTACTCTTTTCCTTCTAATCACCCCTTAGAATCCTTCTCTCTCCCTTACAGTGTTGTCTTCCTTCCTCCACTCTGTTCATGCCTCATCTCCCTTGAGTATACTCCGATTTCCATATTCCCCCATGTTTCTTATCTCTGCGGTTATATATATATCCTTTTTTATGTACAGAAAAAAAGACAACAGATGGAAGTGAATAATGCGAGATTACCATGTTGATAATTCGCAACATTATCAATGAGACAGGTGGTTCTTCATTCACTCGTATTGTTATTTTTATTCATATTTATTCTATTATTTACTTATTTATTTGCGGAAGAAAATAGAACGTGTTGATTTGAACAGATGAAATTTTGACTATTAGAAAATGGCTCGTAAGATTGGCCCACCAGAGCGAGGCCAGTAGACGGCCCACCAGAGCGAGGCCAGTAGACTTGGCCCACCAGAACGAGGCCAGTAGACTTGGCCCACCAGAGCGAGGCCAGTAGACTTGGCCCACCAGAGCGAGGCCAGTAGACATGGCCCACCAGAGCGAGGCCAGTAGACATGGCCCACCAGAACGAGGCCAGTAGACATGGCCCACCAGAACGAGGCCAGTAGACTTGGCCCACCAGAACGAGGCCAGTAGACTTGGCCCACTAGAACGAGGCCAGGAGAATTGCCCCACCAGAAAGAGGCCAATAGACTTAGCCCTCCAGAAAGAGGCCAGTAGACATGGCCCACCCGAGCGAGGCCAGTAGACTTAGCCCTCCAGAAAGAGGCCAGTAGACTTGGCCCACCAGAACGAGGCCAGGAGAATTGCCCCACCAGAAAGAGGCCAATAGACTTAGCCCTCCAGAAAGAGGCCAGTAAACTTGGCCCACCAGCACGAGGAGGGTGTGTGGTGGTGGTGGTGGTGGAGGTAGTAGTGAGAGTTCCGGACATATGGAATAATAGCGAGGAAATGAGATCCTGTGGGAGCAGAGAGTTGGCCAGGAACATAACCCTCCCGTCTGCCACCCCGCACCACACCTCTGGTGGTGTTGGGGAAGGGAGAGGGAGTCGTCCACTGGCCCGATGCTGGTTCGTCAGTTACATATTTTAGGAAAACTAGTTAGGGAGACTTGACTAAACCAAGGGCCCTGTGACCCCTTACTTAATAAAGTATGAGCCCAATAGCCCCCTTAATAAGTTAAGGGCCTAGTACCCCCTTAATAAGTTAAGGGTCCAGTACCCCCTTAATAACTTAAGAGCCCAGTACCCCCTTAATAAGTTAAGGGTCCAGTACCCCCTTATTAAGTTAAGGAACCAATACCCCCTTACTTAATAAACTAAGGGACCAGTACCCCCCTTACTTAATAAACTAAGGGACCAGTACACCCCTTACTTAATGAACTAACGGCCCAGTCCCCCTTACTTGATAAACTAAGGGCCTAGTAGCCCCCTTGATAAATCAAGACCCCTGTAGCACTCTTACTTAAACCAAGGCCCCTGTGCCCTTCCCCTTAATAAACCAAGGACCCTTTAACTTGAGTCTGTAGACGTCTAACTCAGGCGCTGAGAGATTAATTAGACGTCTAACTCAGGCGCTGAGAGATTAATTAGACGTCTAACTCAGGCATTGAAAGATTGA